>NC_037677.1:91263307-91545449 GCF_003255815.1 Theropithecus gelada
GAGTCGGTTACTGAAGCTTGTGCATTTGTCACGTATTTCTCGTGTCATGGTCTTCATCTCCTTCATTTCGTTTATGACCTTCTCTGCATTAATTACTCCAGCTGTCAATTCTTCCAATTTTTTTTTCAAGATTTTTAGTTTCTTTGCGCTGAGTATGTAATTCCTCCTTTAGCTCTGAGAAGTTTGATGGACTGAAGCCGCCTTCTTTCATCTCATCAAAGTCATTCTCCGTCCAGCTTTGATCCATTGCTGGCGATGAGCTGCGCTCCTTTGCCGGGGGAAATGTGCTCTTATTTTTTGAATTTCCAGCTTTTCTGCCCTGCTTTCCCCCCATCTTTGTGGTTTTATCTGCCTCTGGTCTTTGATGATGGTGACGTACTGATAGGGTTTTGGTGTAGGTGTCCTTCCTGTTTGATAGTTTTCCTTCTAACAGTCAGGACCCTCAGCTGTAGGTCTGTGGAGATTGCTTGAGGTCCACTCCAGTCCCTGTTTGCCTGGGTATCAGCAGCAGAGGCTGCAGAAGATAGAATATTTCTGAACAGCGAGTGTACCTGTCTGATTCTTGCTTTGGAAGCTTCCTCTCAGGGGTGTACTCCACCCTGTGAGGTGTGGGGTGTCAGACTGCCCCTAGTGGGGGATGTCTCCCAGTTAGGCTACTCAGGGGTAAGGGACCCACTTGAGCAGGCAGTCTGTCTGTTCTCAGATCTCAACCTCCGTGTTGGGAGAGCCACTGCTCTCTTCAAAGCTGTCAGACAGAGTCGTTTGCGTCTGCAGAGGTTTCTGCTGCTTTTGTTGTTGTTTAGTTGTGCCCTGTCCCCAGAGGTGGAGTCTGCGGAGACAGGCAGGTTTCCTTGAGCTGCTGTGAGCTCCACCCAGTTGGAGCTTCCCAGTGGCTTTGTTTACCTACTTAAGCCTCAGCAATGGCGGGCGCCCCTCCCCGAGCCTCGCTGCTGCCTTGCGGTTAGATGGCAGACTGCTGTGCTAGCAATGAGGGAGGCTCCGTGGGCGTGGGACCCTCCTGGCCAGGTATGGGATACAATCTCCTGGTGTGCCCATTTGCTTAAAGCGCTGCATTGGGGTGGGAGTTACCCGATTTTCCAGGTGTTGTGTGTCTCAGTTCCCCTGGCTAGGAAAAGGGATTCCCTTCCCCCTTGCGCTTCCCAGGTGAGGCGATGCCTCGCCCTGCTTCAGCTCTGGCTGGTCGGGCTGCAGCAGCTGACCAGCACCGATTTTCCGGCACTCCCTAGTGAGATGAACCCAGTACCTCAGTTGAAAATGCAGAAATCACCGGTCTTCTGTGTCGCTCGCGCTGGGAGTTGGAGACTGGAGCTGTTCCTATTTGGCCATCTTGCTCCGCCCCGCACCCGAAAATTTATTAATGTCATGTTAGTAGAGGTGTTAGCAAACACTGCTAGGTGAGATAAATCAAGGAGTTTTCAAGTCTGTTTTCTCCTGGAGACTAAAGTGAATAATCTGTTTTCCTGCCTATTTCAGCTCCTAAAGGCTGCCTGCATTCCTCGGCTTATGAACTCTTCCCTCTTTCACTCCAAACACTTGCTTCTGTTGTCACATCTCCCACTCTTACTACTCACTCTTATTCTCACATCTCCCTTACATTAGAAATGCAAAATGCTTTTTCCCTGGTGCCACAAAGAAATAACACTCAAACATAAATTTAATTTTCTCAAGGCAATTTTTACTTTCTGCAGAAAGAGTGCCCCTTGCAGATGGAACAATGTCGAGAGCACCCCTGGACAGAAGAGGGAAAGTGGTTTTTATTCCTGATGCAGGTAGCCTCCACTGTGTGTCATTCACCTGTTGGCTAGGGTTGGACTGCACAGTCTAAGCTAATTCAAAATGGCTATTTTAAAAAAGAGCTAGAGTATAAGCTGGAGTTGTGAGGCATGGAGTTTGGCAGGAAGCGCAGTTACAGAACTGGTGGTTCAGGGTGAGTCAGGATGGAGCAGGTGACCAGGGGTGACTCATGTCAAAGCAGGTGACCAAGGGAACAGATGTGAACTACTGATTAGGACAGGTAGGAAAGTTGTTTACTGAAATTAGAAGCAAGGGGGTGAAGGGAACCAGGAATTAAACTTTAAAATGGAGAATCAGAGAATAATAGAGCTGAACATACTGACATACTGATTCTTTGAAGAGAAACTTGGGGTTCACTATATTTAACAATTCCTCATTTTTAATTTTTACAGTTCTTTCTCTTCAAACTTCCTTAACATGTCTTGGCTTGGTTGTTCTGCATGATTCTCTAAAAGAAAAAGCTTCTCTGAATAAGGTGGAGGAGAATTAAGGGAGGTTTTAGTAAGTGTTGCCTGTATGAGTCTGTCCATCAGCCCACAGAAGCATGGTATGACACAACACCCAACAGGAATGAATATGCCTACTATGGCTGTGAGAGAAGTAAGAACTGAGGCTATTATTATTATTATTATTTTTCCATTTACTGAATGATTTTTCTAGCCACCTTTTAAAGGGGTCATTTACCCCTGAGTTTTTGGCTAACTCATTGGACAGAACAGTTAGACCTTGCAATGCATTTGTTATACTTCCATCAGGGGCAGTATTGTTTGGGATGAAGGTACAACATTGAGTTTTAATCATGATACAAACTCCACCTCTTTCTGCTGATATAATGTCTAAAGCTATTCTATTTTCCCAAGCCATCTCGCTAGTAGCCCCTAACTGCTCTGCTGTTTCTTTAGCAGCATCTCTAGTGTAGTTAATAAACCACTGTTGATCATAATAGATGAAATTTATCCAGTCTACATTTTTATTAATTTTCACTCAATAGAATATTGACTGAAATCCTGAAGCTATTTGATCACAGGCTTTAAATTCATCTGGTACTCCTTGTTGAGCTCTAATAGCATTTATATAAACATGGGGGTCAAAGGACCCACATAGGACACTTCTTCTTTTATGATTTTCTCCTTTTCTTTGTAATCGTGTTGATGGAATACTAGAGGGAAAGGGATGGTGAATTGGACTAGAGCACAAGAGCTGCTCTAATTACTTGGCAGAGTACCCAGCAATAGTCCCCCATAATACCACCACACTTATGCTCAGGGATGAACAAGGACAGACTGATTGGTAAGCTCTTGGAGAGGCTTGGTTTCACTGCATCCTGTTAAATCTTCAAGGAATGCTAACTTTTCCCTCTGCTGTGGAAGGCATGAGGTGAAGTTAACATCAGGGGCTGGAGGCCAGATGGCCCTTGAGCGCTAACCCATAGGGCTCTTAACCTCAGGGAACAGCAGTAAAAGAGTCTTGCATGACTCATCGCCCCAGGCTGTGGGGTTCTGGAAGAGAGCTACCATACAGCTCATGCCCGGTCCCTGAGAAGACCACCCACGTGGAAAGGGGTCTTCTGGCCTGCCTATTGCACGACAATTACCATCACTTTTGTTTAGTGTGCCAACAGAATATTTTATCCATTCCAACCAAGCATTTGTATCTTGATACCCTGTTTCAATTGCTACAGTTTGTTTTAAATAGTTAACCTCTACAACTACTTTGGTTTTATCATTGGATATATAACAAGATAAGTTTTGGTTAGAGGAGAATTTAGGAGAGGGAGGAAAGGGTGTAGGAAGTGAGGAGGCAATGAAGCACATTTCAAAGGATCCTGAGACTTCTGCTCCTATACCATAGAAATGGCTTAACGAAGGGGAAGAACTCTGGGGAGCACAGATGGTAATCTGTACAGAATTACATTGGTTTAGTTGACAGTGGGAAGGGATAACTCCTTTAGTAAAATGAATATATGGTTTTAAGAAATTGTAAGTACTGGTTGGGGTGGTCCATCCTTGCTCTTTAGTATTTTATAGGGCATTGAACCAACTTTGGCAGAGAAGCTCTTGCTCTAGGAGGACAAAATTTCCAGTTTATACTGGAATCTTCATTAAACTCTTCTCAAACTAACTTATCCCAGTTAACAGATTTTTAGTCTGAGGAGAGCTAGGAAGGGTAAAGATACTTTTCAGAAGTGGAGAGTTGCCTCTAACTTGTCAAGTCTCCACAGGGTATAACAAGGCAAGCATCAAATGTAATAGTTTGCTTTCCAACTTGTGACAATGATGTGGTCCCCAGGCTGCCTTTGGTGTGCTGGAAACTCTAGAGGTGGCGCCTGTGCTAAAAGACCTTTAGTTCTGAGGGAAGGAAAGTGGAATATAAACAAAGTATATAATTTATGAGAAACTGATTTTTTTGTTTGAAATGTAGAGAGATCAGTAGTAGAATGTAGATAAGGCAATCTATAAAGCATCTCATAAGGGGATAGGCCTATGTCTTTTCAGGGAACAGTTCAGTTTCTCAACAGGGTAACAGGCCTCCCTACTTTCCTTGATGAAGGTAGGTGTCAGAGATTATGATATTCCCATGTTATATCCAGTACCTGGGCTCATTTCTTAATGATATGTGCAATCAAATGAGTCCTATTATCTGAATAAATATTTTCTATTAATCTAAACTTGGCTTTAATATTCTCAGCTAATACCTTGACTACACTATTAGCAGTTGCACTTGAAAAGGAAATAGCTTCTACCCAATGAGTAAGGTGATCTACTATTACTAATAAATACTTTAGATGACCAACTGGAGGCATCTTTACACAAGCAATCTGGATATTCTGGAATGGCCTTAAGCCTGGATTCCTTCCCCTGAGGGGTAATGTTTTTATAGCTTGTTTATTAGTTTTCTTACACACTAAGCAACTATCTGTAACTTGTTTTTGGACAGGGTATAAATTTCTATACCCCTATAAATTCTGAGAACTACATCACATATGCCTTGGGGCCTCCAATGGGTCCCTTGATGCAGTTGGAACAAGATTTCCCTCATAAGAGGTTTGGATAACATTTTTCTCTGGTTCAGCACAATCCTTTTTCCTTCTGAATTTTTTTTTTAGCACGTATTTTTATTAGTTTTTAGATCAAATAAAACCAAATGCCATTTTATATTTGACAATGCTTCCTGTAGGATTTTATACCAGATTAGCTAAATTTTACCTTTATATTAGTGTGCTGTTAAACTCAATTTCTGTAAAACCTTGTAGACATTATTTATCCAATTTTAATGTCTGACCATAAGGTAAGATTTTTATAGACTCTCTTCAACCCTTTATAATTTTTGTTAAAGAGCAGGTTAGTGCTTAAAAAAAAACTGTTATGCTTTTAATATCCAGTTCACAGAAAAACTGGATGATACCCCTTTAACTTTAGCCAATATGTTTACACACAGAATTTCCTTTACAATTAACGTTTCAAAATTTGCTTAAGCATTCAAAACTATTTTTTAACCCTTTAAGGTAAGTAAAATTTCACATTCTTATAATTCTTTTACCAAAAGTATATTTTACTTTCCTTACACACCTTGCACATAAACTGTTTCTTCAATAGTTTTACATTCAGGAGGCCTAAGTACTTTTAAATTATACAACAATTCTTGCATAAATTCCATTTTATAGCATTTTTTATGGCTTTCACAGACAGTCTTCAACATGCCTCAACTTTCTGACTTGTAAACATCCCTTTCTTGAAACAACCAGTTAATCTAGTTTAGGACAAGAATTTACCATATAGCATTTCTTTTACATAAATTGTCCCCCCCCACCTTTTTTTTGTCAAAGATGATAACTGTTGTTTTCTCAAGTGAACTTCCTTCATGTCCTTGGACTAGACTGCCTAAGGTCACAAGATTGGAAATTAGGATAATACATGTTACACTGTTAACTTTTAGCTAACTTTACATCAACTGTCCAAGACGCCCCAGTGAGATGAACCCGGTACCTCAGTTGAAAATGCAGAAATCACCCGTCTTCTGTGTCCCTCACACTGGGAGCTGGAGGCTGGAGCTGTTCCTATTCAGCCATCTTGGGCACCCCCTTCTAAGGTTTTTTTAATCCTTCTAATATTTTAACATTAGGCATAGGGCACTATCAGGGGAATATTATTGTTGTTAGCTTTATCCTTCACCTTACTTGGGGTATTTTCGATTTTTGGGGTGAGGCTCAATTTCCCTTACCAGAAATGTCTTGCCTTTTGGTGTGAGGCTCAATTCCCTTACTAAAAATGTCTTGCCTTTTGGTGTGAGGCTCAATTTCCCTTACTGGAAATGTCTCACTTCTTTTTAACTCCAAGACATCCTGACCAAGGAATACTTCACTGTCCCCCATGAATTTTCTTTCCTTAGTCCCAACTAAGGAATGCCTTACCACCATTGCAGCTTCTCTTTCCTTGGTATATCCCAACCAAAGAATGCTTCATTGCCCCTGCGTTTTTCTTTCCTTAGTCCTTACCACCTAGGAAATACTTTACCAGCTCCTCCAGTGTTTCCTTCCTTGGCTTGTGCATGAGGTTGTCTGGTCCACGTAGTATGTGAGGATCCTTTGCTCCAAGTTACCAGCCAGTTTCTTTCCGCATTGCTGAGAGTCCAGGTTTATTCAACACAGTGGGTGGATCTCAATTCCTCACCTCTGAGGCCACCGCAATGAGGCAGCAGGGCGCCTCCTTATGAGAGAGGACCAGAGACCACCCCTAGAGGAGAATAGGTCCCCGTACAGGCCACCACCAAATTGTTAGAAATGCAAAATGCTTTTTCCCTAGTGTTGCAAAGAAATAGCGCTTGAACATACATTTAATTTTCTCAACAAGACAATTTTTACTTTCTGCAGAAAGGGCGCTCCTTGCAGATGGAATAATTGAGAGCACACCTGGACAGAGGAGGGGAAGAGGTTCTTATTCCTGATGCAGGTAGCCTCTACTGCTGTATCATTCCCCCATTGGCTAGGGTTGGACTACACAATCTAAGTTAATTCCGATTGGCTATTTTAAAAAACAGCAGAAGTATGAGCTGGAGTGGTGGGGTGAGTAGTTTGGTGAGAAGGGCGGTTACAGAACTGGTGGCTCAGGATAAGTCAGGATGGAGCAGGTGACCAGGGGTGACTCGGGTCAAAGCAGATGACCAGGGGAACAGATGTGAACTACTGATTAGGACTGGTTAGAAGGTTGTTTACTGAAATTAGAAGCAAGGGGGCAAAGAGAATCAGGAAGTTAAACTTTAAAATGGAGAATCAAAGAATAAGAGAGCTGAACATACTGACATACTGATTATTCTTTGAAGAGAAACTTGGGGTTCACCATATTTATCACTTATGTAAAGACCCTTGTGATTACATGAAACCCACCAGCTTAATCTCTTTATGTCAAGGCATTATTTAGCCTACCATACTATTATTATACCCATTTGAACACTCAAACAACTGCACTGATGATCTGTTAAGTATCTTGTTCAAGGTCACATAGCTTTTTAAGTGTCAGAGCCAGAAGTTGAACAATGGCAATCTGACTGGAAAGTAGAAGTTGCTAACAACTTTGCTAATTCTCTGTATTTATTTTTATTGCTTATATTTCATTTCTAAAATACATGCCTCATATTAGCAGAGGACTTTCTTTGGCTCACTAAAGAATACCAGCCCCCTGAAAGACTGTTTAGAAGATATTGGCTCAATAAATACCTGATAGATTTATGACTACTTAATGAATGAATGAATGAATGTGGGCATAAAGCAGCATGTGAATTTGTATATTCTCTTTTAAGGCCCATGGAACTATATTCATAGAAATGTATATGAACACCTCCATCCTTCAGTTTCACTTCTTGAGTGATAATGGATATCATTGAATGTGTATGTTAATAACTACATATATATGAATGCTTATGTTATGATTGTTCATAATAGATTTGAAACAAAAATTTTACTGGATGTTGTAAATAAATTATGGTTGATCTTCAAAATGGAAAAGTATGCAGTTGTTTCAAATGATTTTCATAATTATATAATGATGAAGTATTTATTGTACAGCAGACACTATTTTAATCATATGAAAACATTAATTCAGTTCTTATAACAACACAATGAATTTGGTACACTTATAATTCATTCTCATTTAACAGATAAGATCATAGAAGAACAGAGATGTTTATTAACGCGTCCAATGTCACAAGGCAAATAAGTGACACAGCTGGGGTAAATAGAAGATCTGACTGCAGAGTCTGTGATCCCAAACTCTACAGTGTTCTGGGTTTATTTCTGGGGAGTCTCGTCTGTACAATCCTTCTAAGCTCTGGCTCTGAGAGACAAGGCCTCCATTCCTCCACCTAAAGCTAGCCTGATATCTATGTTCTCCTTTCCATTGCTCTTCAATGCTATTCCAGATCTGGTTAGAAAAGCCTTAGCTTCACAGTTCCTCAATAATGAAATGGGTGTGTTTCCTTATCCCTTTCACAGGATGTGTGACAGGCGTGTGGCTCACCTCCTTGGTGCTTCGCTGCTCAAGGGAGCATACAGATGGGCAGGTACAGAAGCTGTGGGGAGTGTTTTTTGGGCTCTGGCCTCATGGCAGCATCTAGGGGTGTCTGTGATTCCTGAAGCCCAAGTGGGCTGTGTTACAGTGTGCTCTTTCAGCTTTGCTCTCTGCAGATGGCTTCTGTTAATCAGCTCAGTTAGACCCTCTGCCTTATCGCAGGGACATAGGGCTTTCTGTATCCTGAGTTCTTGCCCTAGTTACCAGAGAAATCGGATCACTTGTGGGTTTGAGTTTGGGTGCAAAGTTTTATTGTGTGGTGGAGGTAGCTCTCAGAGAGATGGGTGAGGATTTAGAGGGAGATGGGGTGGGAAGGTGGTCTTCCCCTGGAATAGGGCTGGCTGGTGGCTAGACTCTCCTTCAACCAATCCCGACTGAATTCCCCTTGGCGGCATACTACCTGTACCCTGATATCTTAAGGAAAAATAAAAAAGAATAAATAAATCTGTAACATTAAAAAATAAATAAATAAAACGAATGCACCCCACCCCCCTCCAAAAAAAGAAAAGAGCACAGGGAACAACATAAGGGCTTACATAGTGCTAGTAAGAATTTCTGTAACCATCCTCCAGAGAGAAATATCTCTAATTCATTGGATATCAGGTAGAGTGTTCAAAGAGTATTTCCTCAGTAAAAGGGAAAAAAATAATCCATAGGCTAACAGCTGCTCTGGTGTGCTCTAATAAAGTTAAATACAAACCTCAAAAGGATAAAGCTGTTTTCTAGTAACTTAACTACATTTTGGAAGAACACACAAAAGTATTTATAAGATGATACAAATTTTCTGCAGCCTTAACATAAAATTGTAATGATTTTTATCCAAACAAGAATTATCAGACATGCAAGCAAAAGGGAAGATATGAGAAAAATAGTAATATATAGAAGTAGATTTAATAATTACACAATTATTAAATTCATGACAAGGAAAATAAGATAGTTATAACTGAATATCTAAATTCCATACGTTCAAGAAAACAGAGGGATGACTGATCATACCACTTATCAATAGGAGATATATGAAAAAAATAGATTAAAGATCAAGAGAAAAAAATGCAAGGTCTGAAATGAGAAGCACACTGGATTGAACTAAGGGTAGATTAGAAACTACAAAAGAAATAAGTGAATTTGAAGACATAAGAGAAGAAACTATTCTAAATTAAACAAAGGGAAAAAAGTGAAATAAAAAGACCAAAGAATAAATAAGTGGTGGCACAATTTTAAGTAGATTTAAAAATATACAATCATTGCTCATAAATGTGGAAAAAAAGTATGGAAAATATAATAGCTATATTTTCCCCAAAAGACAATCTTAAAAGCAACCAAAAGGGATTTTAAATGTTGGCAAATGAAATTAAGGTATATGGCCTTTCTTAGTTCTCTTTTTGCTTTTTTTTTTTAATGCACACAGTGTTAAGTGTGAGATTGAAGCAGTTTGAGATTGAACTGTGAGGTGGCAGTGAGGCTGGGGGAGGGGTGTCCACCATTGCTGAGGCTTGAGTAGGTAAACAACTCAGCCAGGAAGCTCAAACTGCAGCTGAAGGTGGTCTGCCTGCCTCTGTAGACTCCACCTCTGGGGACAGGGCATGGCAGAACAAAAGGCAGCAGAAACCTCTGCAGACTTAAACATCCCTGTCTGACAGCTTTGAAAAGAGTAGTGGTTCTCCTAGCACAGAGTTTGAGATCTGAGAATGGACAGACTGCCTCCTCAAGTGGGGCCCTGATGCCTGAGTAGCCTAACTGGGAGACACCTCCCAGTAAGGGGCTAACTGACACCTCATACAGCCAGATGCCCCTCTGAGACAAAGCTTCCAGAGGAAAGATCAGTCAGCAGAATTTGCCTTTCTGCAATATTTGCTGTTCTGCAGCCTCTGCTGGTGATACCCAGGCAAACAGCGTCTGGAGTGGACCTCCAGCAAACTCCAACAGATCTGCAGCTGAGGGTCCTGACTGTTAGAAGAAAACTAACAAACAGAAAGGACATCCACACCAAAACTTCATCTGTACATCACCATCATCAAAGACCAAAGGTAGAACTATGTGATGCATGCGTAAGCTTCAGTAGCCAATTCGATCAACTGGAAGAAAGGGTGTCAGTGATTGAAGATCAAATGAAAGAAATGAAGCAAGAAGAAAAGTTCAAAGAAAAAAGAGTAAAAAGAAATGAACAAAGCCTCCAAGAAATATGGGACTATGTGAAAAGACCAAATCTACGTCTCATTGGTGTACCTGAAAGTGGTGGGAAGAATGGAACCAAGTTGGAAAACACTCTTCAGGATATTATCCAGGAGAACTTCCCCAAGCTAGAAAGGCAAGCCAACATTCAAGTTCAGGAAATACAGAGAACACCCCAAAGATACTCCTTGAGAAGAGCAACTCCAAGACACGTAATTGTCAGATTCACCAAAGTTGAAATGAAGGAAAAACTGTTAAGGGCAGCCAGAGAGAAAGGTCGAGTTACCCACAAAGGGACACCCAACAGACTAACAGCAGATCTCTCGGCAGAAACTCTATAAGCCAGAAGAGAGTGGGGGCAAATATTCAACATTCTTAAAGGGAAGAATTTTCAAGCTATTGGGAGAAACCCCCCCAAAATCTGGTCATAAACTGTCCCCAAAACTGGTCATAAACAAAATCTCTTCAGCACTATGACTTGTCCATAACGGCCTTAACTCCTAAGCTGGAAGGTTGTGCGTTTGCGGGAATAAGGGCAAGGAACACCTGGCCCACCCAGGGCAGAAAACCGCTTAAAGGCATTCTTAAGTCATAACAATTAGCATGAGAGATCTGTGTCTTAAGGGCATGTTCCTGCCGCAATTAATTTGACCCATCCCTTCATTTCCCATAAGGGATACTTTTAGTTAATTTAATATCTATAGAAACAATGCTAATGACTGGTTTGCTGTTAATAAACATGTGGGTAAATCTGTTTGGGGCTCTCAGCTCTGAAAGCTGTGAGACCCCTGATTCCCCACTTCACATCTCTATATTTCTGTGTGTGTCTTTAATTCCTCTAGTGCCATTGGGTTAGGGTCTCCCCAACTGAACTGGTCTCAGAACAACCCAGAATTTCATATACAGCCAAACTAAGCTTCATAAGTGAAGGAGATATAAAATCCTTTACATACAAGCAAATGCTGAGAGGTTTCATCACCACCAGGCCTACCTTGTGAGAGCTCCTGAAGGAAGCACTAAACATGGAAAGGAACAACCGGTACCAGCCATTGCAAAAACATGACAGATTGTAGACAATCGATGCTAGGGAGAAACTGCATCAACTAATGAGCAAAATAACCAGCTAACATCATAATGAAAGGATGATATTCACACCTAACAATATTAACCTCAAATGTAAATGGACTAAATGCTCCAATTAAAAGATACAGACTGGCAAATTGGATAAAGAGTCAAGAGCCATCAGACTGGTAAATTGGATAAAGAGTCAAGAGCCATCAGTGTGCCACATTCAGGATACCCATCTCAGATGCAGAGACACACATAGGCTCAAAATAAAGGGATGGAGGAAGATCTACCAAGCAAATGGAAAACAAAAAAAAAAAAAAGCAGGGATTGCAATCCTAGTCTCTGATAAAACAGACTTTAAACCAATAAAGAGCAAAACAGACAAAGAAGGCCATTACATAATGGTAAAGGGATCAATTCAATAAGAAGAGCTAACTATCCTAAATATATACGCGCCCAATACAGGAGCACCCAGATTCATAAAGTAAGTCATTAGAGACCTACAAAGGGACTTAGACTACTACACAATAATAATGGGAGAGGTTAACACCCCACTGTCAACATTAGACAGATCTACGTGACAGAAAGTTAACAAGGATATCCAGGAATTGAACTCAGCTCTGCACTGAGTGGACCTAATAGACATCTACAGAACTCTCTATTCCAAATCAACAGAATATACATTCTTCTCAGCACCACATCACACTTATTCCAAAACTGACTACATAGTTGGAAGTAAACCACTCCAGAACAAATGTAAAAGAAAAGGAATTATAACAAACTGTATTTCGGACCATAGTGCAATCAAACTAGAGCTCAGGATTAAGAAACTCACTGAAAATCGCTCAATTACATGGAAACTGAACAACCTGCTCCTGAAAGACTACTGGGTACATAATGAAATGAAGGCAGAAATAAAGATGTTCTTTGAAACCAATGAAAACAAAAACAACGTAACAGAATCTCTGGGACACATTTAAAGCAGTATGTAGAGGTAAACTTATAGCACTAAATGCCCACAAGAGAAAGCAGGAAAGATTTAAAATTGACACCCTAACATCACAATTAAAAGAATTAGAGAAGCAAGAGCAAACACATTCAAAAGCTAGCAGAAGGTAAGAAATAACTAAGATCAGAGCAGAACTGAAGGAGATAGAGACACAAAAAAACCCTTCAAAAAATCAATGAATCCAGGAGCTGGTTTTTTGAAAAAATCAACAAACTTGATAGAACACTAGCCAGACTAATAAAAAAGAAAAGAGAGAAGATTCAAACAGACCATAAAAAATGATAAAGGGGATATCACCACCAATCCCACAGAAATACAAACTACCATCAGAGAATACTATAAACACCTCTACACAAACTAGAAAATCTAAAAGAAATGGATGAATTCCTGGACACATACACTCTCCCAAGACTAAACTAGGGAGAAGTTGAATCCCTGAATAGATCAATAGCAGGTTCTGAAATTGAGGCAATAATTAATAGCCTACCGTCCAAAAAAAGGCCAAGCCCAGAAAAATTCACAGCCGAATTCTACCAGAGGTACAAAGAGGAGCTGGTATCATTCCTTCTGAAGCTATTCCAATCAATAGAAGAAGAGAGAATCCTCCCTAACTCATCTTATGAGGCCAACATCATCCTGATACCAAAACCTGGCAGAAACACAACAAAAAAAGAGAATTTTAGACCAATATCCCTGAAGAACATTGATGCAAATATCCTCAATAAAATACTGGCAAACTGAATCCAGCAGCACATCAAAAAGTTTATCTACCACGATCAAGTTGGTTTCATCACTGGGATGCAAGGCTCCCTCCATGGGTGGACATCAGCTGAGTTTTAATCCAGTTTTTCTTTCTTCTCTAAGAGGACAGTACTGAGTTCAATGCCTCACATTTGCTGTGTTCTCCCTCCACAAGCACACAGAATATTTCTCTGCACCACGCTGCTGCTGTTGAGATCTGACGCAGGGGTGACTGGAGATTCAAGATTGTTTTTTCCTATCTCTTTAGTGCCTCTTTAATAATACATAATTAAAACTGGATACTATGAGGGTTCAACTAATTTTGTCTTCTCTTCTGCCATTTTGCTCTGCCTTTTCCAAGAGAATCAAAAATGTAACATTTTTATTAATTATTAAATTGTCTTTTATTTATCTTTTAGAAAGCCTTTTAAATGATGCAATACACATGTTGAAAACTCTTTAGAAGCTCTTGCATATCAATAGGCATCCCTGGATGAGACTAATTTGGAAGCTATCATTTGTAAATGTACTTTTAAAAGTGTAGTGTTGTTCATTTGGAACATTTTACTGTAATTTAATATTTTTAGTAACTACCAGTTTTGTAAGCTTTTATTGTTTTAGGAGCCTAATAAATATACATGTATAGGTAGGCATAGCCAGAAGGCAGAGTACTCGTTTCTTTAGATATTAAGAATCTTATTTTTATGTTAAATGTTGGCTTTGGCTCTCAGGTTCCTCTTGATCACTTTAGCCAATGATTTTTCCCCACCTAACTATGCAAGAAGAAGAAACAAAGGGGATAGAACACACACAAAAAAAAATTCTGCCATTTATGAAAACTGAACTTCACACCCTTTTCAGTATTTCCATTTACTGTCAGTTTCTATAAGATCAAGTCAGGCATTTAAGGCTTCTAACTGCATCCAAGTCAGTTAATGATTAAATTTAATCTGAATGTTAATTTAATCCAGTTTTTGTTGTGATTGTTAAACCCAGCTTGAATTAAAAATGTGTTCAAACACAGATAGTTCAAAATACAAATCCATAAGCGTCAACTGTCCGACATGTCCCAGTGAGATGAACCCGGTACCTCAGTTGAAAATTGAGAAATCACCTGTCTTCTGTGTCGCTCACTCTGGGAGCTGGAGGCTGGAGCTGTTCCTATTTGGCCATCTTGGGTGTGCCCCCCTCCATTTCTCTAATGACCAGTGATGAGCTGTTCTTCATATGTTTGTTGGTTGCGTAAATGTCTTCTTTTGAGAAACGTCTCTTCATATCCTTCTGCCACATTTTGGTGGTTTTTAAAAAATTTATTTCTTGTAAATTTGCTTAAGTTCCTTGTATATTCTGCATATTAGCTCTATATCAGATGGATAGATTGCAAAAATTTTCTCCCATTCTGTTGCCTATTCTCTCTGATGATAATTTCCTTTGCTGAGCAGAAACATTTTAGTTTAATTAGCTCCCATTTCTTATTTGTGGCTTTTGTTGTCATTGCTTTTGGTGTTTTAGTCATTAAGTCTTTTCCCATTCCTATGTCCTGAATGTCACTGTCTAGGTTTTCTTCCAGGCTTTTTGCAGTTTTGGATTTTACATTTAAGTCTTTAATCCATCTTGAGTTAATTTTTGTATAAGGAGTAAGGAAGGGGTCCAGTTTCTGTTTTCTTCAGCCAGTTTTTCCAGCATCATTTATTAAGTAGGGATTCCTTTCCTCATTTCTTGTTTTTGTCAGATTTTTCAAAGATCAGATGGTTGTAGCTGTGTGGTGTTATTTCTGAGGCCTCTGTTCTGTTCCATTGGCCTATATATCTGTTTTGGTATCAGTACCATGCTGCTTTGGTTACTGTAGCCTTGTAGTATAGTTTGAAGTAAGGTAGCATGATGCCTCCAGCTTTGCTCTTTTTGTTTAGGATTGTCTTTGCTATGCAGGATCTTTTTTTGTTCCATATGAAATTTAAAATAGTTTTTCCTAGCTCTGTGAAGAAAGTCAATGGTAGCTTGATGGGAATAATAACATTGAACCCATAAATTACTTTGAGTAGTATGGCCATTTTCACGATATTGGTTCTTCCCATCCATGAGCATGGAATGTTTTGCCATTTGTTTGTGTCCTTTCTTATTTCCTTGAGCAGTGGTTTGTAGTTCTCCTTGAAGAGGTCCTTTACATCCCTTGTAAGTTGTATTCCTAGGTATTTTATTCTCTTTGTAGCAGTTGTGAATGGGAGTTCACTCATGATTTGACTCTCTGTTTGTCTATTATTGGTGTATAGAAATGCTTGTGATTTTTGCACATTGATTTTGTATCCTGAGAATTTGCTGAAGTTGTTTATCAGCTTAAGGAGTTTTTGGGCTGAGACGATGGGGTTTTCTAAATATACAATCATGTCATTTGCAAACAGAGACAATTTGACTTCCTCTCTTCCTGTTTGAATACCCTTTATTTCTTTCTCTTGACTGATTGCTCTAGTCAGAACTTCCGGTAATCTTGAAATAACACTAAGATGATGTACTTCAGAATGATGTGTAATGTTCTTCCCATATTGATCATGACATGGTAGCACTGTGATGTACATTAGAAATCTTTATTTTCAGAAAATTACAGGCCAATCTCCCTAATGAACATAGATACAAAAATCCTCAGCAAAATAGTAGAAAACCAAATCCAACAGCACATCAAAAAGATAATATACCATGGTCAGGCTGGATGCGGTGGCTCATTCCTGTAATTCCAGCACTTTGGGAGGTCGAGATGGATGGATCACCTGAGGTCAGGAGTTTGAGACCACCTGGCCAACATGGTGAAACCCTGTCTCTACTGAAAATAAAAAATTAGCTGAATGTGGTGGTGCACCCTAAGAGTCCCAGCTACTTGGGAGACTGAGACAGGAGAATTGCTTGAACCCAGGAGGTGGAGGTTGTAGTGAACTGATATCAACCCACTGCACTCTAGCCTGGGCAACAGAGTAACTCTCCATCTGAAAAAAAAAAAAAAAAGAAAAAAGATAATACACCATGATCAAGTGGGATTGGCTCCAGGCACACAAAATGGTTGAACGTACACAAATCAATAAACGTGATACATCACATCAGCAGGATGAAGGGCAAAAACCATGTGATCATTTCTACAGATAAAGAAAAAGCATTTGAGAAAACTTAGTATCCCTTTATGATAAAAACAGTTGACAAGGTAGGCATTGAAGGAACATATGTCAACATAATAAAAGCTATATATGACAAATCCACAGCTAATGCCATATCGAATGGGGAAAAGTTAAAATACTTTTCTGTAACAACTGAGCAAGACAAGGATGCCTACTTTTACCACTTCTACTCAGCATAGTACTGGAACCTCTAACCAGCTCAATAGGCAGCATTTCTATACAGCAATAATAAAATAGCTAAAAAAGAAATCAAGGAGGCAATCCTATTTAGAATATTTGCAAAAATTACCTAGGAATAAATTTAACCAAAGGGTTAAAAAACCTCTATAAGAAAAACTACAAAACACTGGTGTAAGAAACTATAGATGACAGAAATAAATGGAAAACTATTCCGTGCTCAGTGATTGAAATAATTCATGTTTTTAAAAGACCACATTACACAAAATAATCCACAGATTCAATGCAATCCCTACAGAAATACCTGTAACGTTCTTAATAGAAATATAAGAAAACCCTAAAATTTGTATGGAACCAAAAAAGAGCCTAATTGCCAAGGTAATTTTAACCAAGAAAAGAAAAAAGCTAGAGGAATCATACTACCCCACCTCAAAATATGTCACAAGCCTGTAGTAACCAAAACAGCATGATATCAGTATAAAAATAGATACACAGACCCATGGAACAAAATAGAGAAACTGTAAATAAATCCATATATTTACAGCCAACTGATTTTCAAAAAAAAGTATCAAGAACATATCTTGGGGAAAGGGTAGGTTGTGCTAGCAAAACTGGATATCTATATGCAGAAGAATGAAACTAGACTCCTATCTCTCACCATATACAAAATTAACTCAAAATGATTAAAGACCTAAATGTAAGACCTGAAACTATAACACTATTTAACGAAAACAAGGGAAATAGTACAGGTCATTTGTCCAGGCAAATATTTTATGACTAAGATGTCAAAAGCATAGGCAACAAAAACAAAACTAGACAAATGGGACTATAGTAAAGTAAAACACTTTTGCACAGCAAAGGAGAAAATCAAAAAAGAGACATGTGGAATCACAGAAATTATTTGCAAACTATTCATCTGAAAAAGGAATAATATCCAGAAAACACGAGGAACTAAATAACTCAACAGCAAAATATATATAATTCCATTATAATGTGGGCAAAGAACATGAATAGACACTTCTCAATATAAGACCTACAAATAGCCAAAATATGTATGAAACATGCTCAAGGTCACTAATCATGAGGTAACTGGAACTCAAAACCACAATGTGATATCATCTTGCCCCAGTTAGAATGGCTATTACTAAAAAGAGAGAAAGTAACAGAAGCTGGGGAAGATGGACAGAAAAGGGAACTCATACACTGTTTTTGGGAATGTTAATTACTAGAGCCATTATGGAAAACATTATGGAGATTTCTCAAAAACTAAAATAGAACTACCATATGATCCTGCAATCTCACCACTAGGTATATAACCAAAAGGAAGAAAATCAGTATATCAAAGGGATACCTGTAGTTTCATATTTATTGCAGCACTGCTCACAATAGCCAAGAGATGGAAATAACACATGTCCAACAACAGATACATGGATTAAAAAATATGGTATATGCATGTTCTCACTTATAAGTGGGAGTTGAATGATGAGAACGTATGAACACATGGTGGGGAACAATACACATTTGGGTCTGTCCGAGGGGTTTGAGAAGAGGGAAACCTTCAGGAATAGCTAATGGACTCTGTGCTTAACACGTAGGTGATGGGATGATGTGTGTAACAAACCACCATGGAACATGTTTACCTATGTAACGGACCAGTATATTCTGCACATATACCCCTGAACTTAAAATAAATGTTGAAGAAAAAATGTGGTATATATACACAATGGAATACTATTCAGTCATAAAAAGGATGCAATCCTGTTTATTGCAGCACCATGAATGGAACTTGGGATCATTATGTTAAGTGGAATAAGCCAGGCACACAATTATGCCATGTTACCACTCATACATGGAAGCTAAAAAGTTGATCTCATGGAGGTAGAAAGTAGGATAATAGCTACCAGGAAATGTTAAAGGTGAGAGTGTATGTGGAGTGTTTGCTAAATGGGTAAAAACATGCAGTAAGATAAAATTAATAAAACTTCATGTTCAGTAGAATAGTAGGATGATAATTAATGATAACATATGACATATTTCAAAATAGCTAGAAGAGAGGACTTGAATATTCCCCAAACATAGAAATGATAAATACTGGAGGTGGTGGATACCACTGAGTTAATCATTACACATTCTATACATATAGCAAAATATCACATGTACCCCATAAAAATTTACAAATATGATAAAGCAATAAAATATAAAGTAAAAATAATTCACCCCTGGTAATTTTAATGCCCATCCCAGTTTATTACACCTGGTATTATTATCACAAAAGGAGTGAGCACCAAGGAGGCAGAACCAGGACAGGCAGCATCTCCTGGAAAAACAGTTTCTTCCATCGTCCAGCATTATTGGTCACAGGTAGCCACACTGCACAGAACTCCTCAAAATTCCGTACCAGTAATTGAGGCCTGACTTATTACTTCCTTCATGCACTTATGCTGTTCCTGAACACATAGCTGTTTCCTTGACATCAGGCATAAAATGATGCTTCAGCAAAGTTCATTTTTTGCTGGCAATTCTGAATAAAACACATAGCTAAGATAGTAGATGATTTATTGAATGAAATCTTGAATCCCAAACATTTTTTCTTAGCATTTGCCTTCAGCTAAAAATCATATTAAGTGACTATAAAAATAAAAAAGAAAGAATGTGGTAGTCCCAAATTTTGCCTTTTTATTATTTTTATTCTATAGAGGGACCTAAATGTTTTTCTACTCACCATTTCTGACAATGACAGATTAGAAAAGGCAACAGAAACATCATAGTTTATATGGAGTAATTCCCTTTCCAAAGATCTATTATAATAGTGGATCTCCTGACATATATTTTATTTAAAAAAAAAAAGGGTCAATTTACTCATCCTTTGCGAGTCACTGGAGAAACATAAAGTGTACTTAAATTGTTACTGGATTTGCAGATATCCTTGTCAACCATCTGTAGGATACTTTCAATAACTTGGAGAGGAGTGGAATAAGAAGAGAGCTTTCCTCTCCCAGAGATCTGTGTTCACAGTGGAAGGAGAAGCAAACAGGAAAGACAGAGCATCAGTACCACAGCTGGATCCATTGAAGCCTTCTCTTCTTACTAAGAAAACTATGAACTTGTACTTCAAGACATCTATAACACTGCCTGCTAATACAGTGTGTGCCTCTTTGACATATAAATTGACCAATCATCTCAATTCACTTTATTCTCTTTTCTGAGTGGGCCTTGACCTTCTGACAGAAATAAAAATAAAATGTTCGGTGGCCTTATTCTCATTCTATCCAGAGCTCTCCTTGGACATTTTGGTTTAATTGCACTGGGAGGGGCTAAGGTCTTGGTAATGAAAATAGAACATGGTTGTTGAAATGTGGAGTTATAATTTAGAAGCACTAACATAAATCATTTGATGCAAAATAGTTACTTAAAAATCTGAATTCTCAGATTAATAGCCAGTAGTGAATTTATGACTTTGAGGGAAATCAGTGCATTTTATGCCTTGTATAAATCAAATATTAGGATATTTGTCCTGGATAATGAAATCCTTTCAGACATTAAATATACTTTACTAACATAATAGTGGCCTAAACGTGAAATAGCTATCATAACTCATACATCTTGAATTACCAAATGTTATGTCATGTTATTAGCTAACAAATTTATACACATTTCACCATTAAATAAAAGAAAATGTTGGAAGACAGAGATTATCATTTTTTCTTTTTCAAATGGGAAAAGGTAGGCTCTGGGAGAAGGGGATACCTGCCAGTACCACACCTCTGATACCTGGGAGAACCAAGATTTGAGCTGAGATGTTCTGACGTTGATTGTGGTACATTATAACTTACACCAGAGCTGCCTCAAGAACCCTTTTTTCAAAACAAAATGAATCCCCAAACATTAGTTCCTCTGAATATGCACCACATTGATCCTATTCACATGGCAACCAGGCTTCACATCAAACATAAACCCCTTATTTGATTCCAGGGTTAACAGGACTAGAGATGCTCAAGGGAAGAAATAAAAGATAGGGTTCTCCCTATCTTTTATTCTCCCATCACTGCATAGGACAAACTTGCTTAGCACAACTGAGTGAAAGACCAATTTCTGATAATTTACTGCAGAGAGCTTGAGAAACTATGACTTCTCCATCTCCCAGTCACATCCAGACATGACCACTTTTGTTGTTTTTGGTCTGTCATTGTCACAGATAATAGAAAGTAGTAACATGCAGTAAGGAAAGAAACTATACACAGAACAACACTTTTAGATGCAGTAGAGGATGGGAAGTAGGGAAATCATTAAATCACCTGAGTACAGAACCACCAGAAGGTGCAGACTTGAACAGGAGCTGATATTTAGTGGTCATGAAGATTATAATATACTTAGAATTAAATACATTACTGTATCATTAATTACAATGTTTGTTCAAAGGCACATTCTGTAAAGATATCAGCATATTTGTTTTAAATGACTAGTGTGGTTATTTCCAGCTCTTTTATTAAGAAAAATTATGTCATGACACAGTTACTTAATGTAGATCATGTTTACAACTTTCTGACAATTTACAGATAATTTTTACACCTATTATATCCTTTTTAATTATCTTAATTATCTTTGCCTAAAGTAAAATTATTTCCATTTTAGAGAGGAGAATATTGAACCTCAAAGATTCAATACTTTGACCAAGGACAGATTGATTGCAGATGGAAGAGCTGAGGCAGAAACCCATAACCCTTGCATCTTGCAGCTTTCCCTCCAAGTAAAACATTCAGTTCATCTGAGTTAACCAAGAGTTACTGATAGTTTACTATGATTCAATATTTAGAAGATTCAGTCTAATAGTTAAATTTAAAAATACACATTAATTTAGTTAATAATTCCAGTACCACTTGACTAAAATATGGCTTAGAAGAGTCCAGGTCTTGTAAACTCTTTGTCTAGGGCAAAGAGAGGCAGTAATTTACTGCCCAATCCACATACCTATAAATTCTAAAAGAGCTACACCAGCTTATTTGGATAACAATAGTCCAGATGCTCTCTTTGGAGCAAGTCTTTCATTTCTTGAGAGATAGGTGTCCCCGTTCTGCTCCTCCCCTCTGTGGAGCTGGATTCCTAGCTAGACCATTTGTTTTATAGAATAAAAGAAACACAGGTAATTTAAAGATAGATGGGAGTCTAAACTGCTTTTTAGGAATGAGTAATGTGATGCCTCCAGATTGGTTATTTTTGCTTAGTCTTTGGCTATGTGGGCTCCTTTTTGGTTCCATATGAACTATAGGATTGTTTTTTCTAGCTCTGTGAAGAATGATGATGGTATTTTAAGGGGAATTACATTGACTTTGTAGATTGCTTTTGGCAGTATGGTCATTTTCACAAGATCGAATCTACTCATCCATGAGCATGGGATGTGTTTCCATTTGTTTGTGTTGTCTATGATTTCTTTCAGTGTCTTGTAGTTTTGCTTGTAGAGGTCTTTCTTGTTTTTGGTTAGGTATACTTCTAAGGTTTTTCCTTTTTTGCAGCTCATTTGAAAGGAGTTGTGTTCTCGATTTGATTCTCTGCGTGGTCGCTTGGGTGTATAGCAGAGCTACTGATTTGTGTATATTAATTTTGTATCATGAAACTTTGCTGAATTCATTTGCCAATTCTAGGATTTTTTTTGGAGGAGTCTAGGGTTTTCTAGGTATACAATGGTATTATCAGCAAACAGCGACAGTTTGACTTCCTCTTTACGAAATTAGATGCCCTTGATTTATTTCTCTTGCCTGATTGCTCAGGCTAGGACTTCCAGTACTATGTCAAATAGATGTGGTGAAAGTGGGCATCCTTGTCTTGTTCCAGTTCTCAGGGGGAATGCTTTCAACTTTTCTCATTCAAGATAATGCTGGTTGTGGATTTGTTATAGATGGCTTTTATTACCTTAAGATATGTCTCTTCTATGCCACTTTTGCCGAGGGTTTTAATCATAAAGAGGTGCTGGATTTTGTCGAATCTTTTACTGCATTTGCATCTATTGAGATCATCATGTGATTTTTGTTTTTAATTCCGTTTATATGTTGTATCACATTTATTGACTTATGTATGTTAAACCATCCCTGCATCCCTGATATGATACCCACTTAATCATGATGGATTATCTTTTTGATATGCTGTTGGATTATGTTAGCTAACATTTTGTTAAGAATTTTTCCATCTATGTTCATCATGGATGTTAGCCTGTAGTTTTCTTTTTTTTGTTATGTCCTTCCCTCGTTTTGGTATTAGGGTGATACTGCCTTCATAAGATGATTTGGGAGGATTCCCTCTTTCTCTATCTTTTGGAATAGTGTCAATAGAATTGGTACCAATTCTTCTTTGAATGTCTGATAGAATTCAGCTGTGAATCCGTCTGATCCTGGACTTTTTCTTGTTGGCATTTTTTAAAATGACCATTTCCATCTTGCTGCTTGCTGTTGGTCTGTTCAGAGATTCTGTATCTTCCTTGTTTAATCTAGGAGTGTTGTGTATTTTGAGGAATTTCTCCATTTCCTCTAGGTTTTGTAGTTTATCTGCATAAATGTGTTCATAGTAGCCTTAAATAACCTTATGTATTTCTGTGGTATCAGTTGTAATATCTCCTGTTTCATTTCTAATTGAGTTTATTTGGATCTTTCTTCTTTTCTTGGTTAATTTCACTCATGGTCTATCGATTTGATTTATCTTCTCAAGGAATTAGCTTTTTGTTTCATCTGTCTTTTGTATTTTTTTGTTTCAATTTCATTTAGTCCTGCTCTGGTTTTCATTATTTCTTTTCTTCTGCTAGGTTTGGGTTTGGATTGTTCTTGTTTCTCCAGTTCCATAAAATGTGACCTTAGATTGCCTGTTTGTACTCTTTCAGACTTTTGGATGTAGGTATTTAATGCTATAAACTTTCCTCTCAGCATCACCTTTGCTTATCCCAGAGGTTTTGATAGGTTGTGTCACTATTATTGTTCAGTTCAAGGAATTTTTAAATTTCCATATTGGTTTCATTGTTGACCCAATGATCATTCAGGAGCAGGTTATTTAATTTCCATTGGCATGGTTTTGAGTGTTCCTTTTGGAGTTGATTTCCAATTTTATTATGTTGTGTCTGAGAGAGTACTTAATATAATTTCAATTTTCTTGAATTTACTGAGACTTGTTTTGTGGCCTATCATATGGTCTATCTTGGAGAATGTTCTATGTGTTGATGAATAAAACATATATTCTGCAATTGTTGGGTAGAATGCTCTGTAAATATCTGTTAAGTCCATTTGTTATGGGGTATAGTTTAGGTCCATTGTTTCTTTGTTGACTTTCTGTCTTGATGATCTGTCTAGTGCTTTCAGTGGAATATTAAAGTCCCCCACTATTATCATTTTTCTGTCTATCTCATTTCTTAGGTCTAGTAGTAATTGTTTTACAAACTTGGGAGCTGCAGTGTTAGGTGCATATATATTTAGAATTGTAATATTTTCCTGTTGGACTACTCCTTTTAATTAACATTATATAATGCCCCTTTTTGTCTTTTCTAACTGCTGTTGCTTTAAAGTTTGTTTTGTCTGACATAAAAATAGCTACTCCTGCTTGCTTTTGGTGACCATTTGCATAGAATATCTTTTTCCACCTTTTTTACCTTAAGTTTATGTGAGTCCTTATGGGTTAGGCTAGTCTCCTGAAGACAGCAGAAACTTGGTTAGTGAATTCTTACACATTCTGCCATTCTATATCTTTCAAGTGGGGGCATTTAGGCTATTTACATTCAGTGTTAGTATGGAGATATGAGGTACTATTCTAGTCATCATGCTATTTGTTGCCTGAATGTCTTGGTTTTTTAAATTGTCTTATTGTTATAGAGGTCATGAGAGATTTATGCTGTAAGGAAGTTCTATTTTCAAGGATTTGTTTCAAGATTTAGAGCTCCATTTAGCAGTTCATGTAGTGTGGCCTCGATAGTGGTGAATTCTGTCAACATTTACTTGTCTGGAAAAGACTGTACCTTTCCTTCATTTAGGAAGCTTAGTTTCACTGGAAACAAAATTCTTTCCTGATAATTGTTTTGTTTAAGGAGGGTAAATATAGGATTCCAGCCCCTTCTAGTTTGTAGGGTTTCTGCTGAGACATCTTTCATAATCTAATAGGTTTTTCCTTATAGGTTTCCTGATGCTTTTGCCTCAGGGCTCTTAAGATTCTTTCCTTTGTCTTGACTTTAGATAACCTGATGATTATGTGCCTAGGCGATGATATTTTTCTGATGAATTTCCTAGGTGTTCTTTGAGCTTCTTGTATTTGGATGTCTGGATCTCTAGCAAGGCTGGGAAAGTTTTCCTTGATTATTCCCTCGAATATATTTTCCAAGCTTTCAGATTTCTCTTCTTCCTCGGGAACACCAATTATTCTTAGGTTTGGACATTTAACCTAGTCGCAAACTTCTTGGAGACTTTGTTCATTTTTTTACATCTTTTTTTTACTTTGTCTTTGACGGTTTGGGTTAATTCAAAAGCCTTGTCTTCAAGTTCTGAAGTTCTTTCTTCTTCTTGTTCAGTTTGATTGCTGAGACTTTCCGGCATTTCTCTAAGTGTGTCCTTGTTTTCCGGAAGTGTAATCGTTTTTTATTTATGCTATCTATTTCACAGGAGAATTTTACTTTCACATCTTGTATCATGTGTTTTGATTTCTTTAAGTTGGATTTCACCTTTCTCTGGTGCCTCCTTGATTAGTTTAATAAATGACTTTTTGAATTATTTGTCTGACAATTCAGAGATCTCATCTTTGTTTTGTTCCATTGCTGGTGATCTGGTATGATCTTTTGGGGGTGTTAAAGAACATTGCTTTGCCATATTACCAGTATTGTTTATCTAATTCCTTCTCATTTGGATAGATTATGTCAGAGGAAAGATCTGGGGCTCAAGTGCTGCTGTTCAGATTCTTTTGTCCCACAGAGTGCTCCCTTGATGTGGTGTTCTCCCCCTTTCCCTATGAATGGGGCTTCCTGAGAGACAAACTGTAGCGACTGTTTTTGCTTTTCTGGGTCTAGGCACCCAGCGGAGCTACTGGGCTCAGGGCTGGTACTGGGGAATATCAGCAATGAGTCATGTGACATATTCAACTTTCAGGTTTTGCAGCTGTGGATACCGGCACCTGCCCTGGTGGAGGTAACAGGGAATTGAAGTGGACTCTGTGAGGGTCCTTGGTTGTGTTTTTGTTTAGCGTGCTGGTTTTGTGTTGGCTGGCTTCCAGCCAGGAGGTGGTGGTTTCAAGAACACATCAGCTGTGGTCCTGTAGAGAGGATGCAAACTTGCCCTAGAAACACCTGGTTAAGAATTCAGTTTTTCAGGTGGTGGGCAGGGCCATAGAGCTCCCATGAGATTATGACCTTTGTCTTCAGCTACTAGGGCAGGTAGAGAAAGACCACCAGATGGGGGCATGCTTAGACATTTCTTAGCTCATCTTCCTCTTGGTTGTAACTTGCTGTGGCTGCTGTGGGGGATGGGAGTGTGGTTTCCACTCCAATAGGGTTATATTCCTACGGGGATTATGGCTGCCTCTGCTGAATCATGGAGGGCACCAGGAGAAAGTCATCAGTCACAGGCCTCACCTAGCTCCCACACACCCCACAGTCCTAAAGGCCAGTTTCACTCCCACTGATTCCCCCCACCCCCTCGCCCGCTCCCAACAACACCGAGTTTGTTTCCATGCAGCCTGAGACCAGGGCTGTAGACTTGCCCCACCATGAGCCTCCCCGCTGAGAAAGCAAGCAGATTCATGGTTTCTTGGCAACTCAGGGAGCCTACAGCAGTGATTCAGTTCCTTCAAAGGATCTGTGGATTCGCTCAGCTTTCCTGATTTACTCTTGTGGTAGTTCTCGGAACAAAATTTTACATGCTGCTCTGTCCATCCCAGCAGGAGTTGCAAGCTAGTCCTGCCTCCTATCTGCCATCTTCCCCCTCAACTATTTCTTAATAACAGTGCCATAACATACATATACAGCTGCTATTATCGTAACTATCACTATTGCTATTATTATTATTATGCTTTGGGCATGAGCTTCAGATTTCACGCCTGCTTCATACTATTTTGTTATGACAGCTTTGCAATGTCTACTCTTGGATTCAGTGTTATATCTTCTAAGCTGCTTTTTGTTCTGTTCATTTCTTTGTAATCTATTCTGTGGTACATTGGGAGGAAAGTTTTCTGCCCACTTTTTATTCTGTTTTTTTTTTTTTTTTTTTTTCTGTTGAGTTGTTTGAGTTTCTTGTTATTAATCCCTTGTCAATTGAATAGTTTGCAAATATTTTCTCCCATTCTGTAGGCTATCTCTTCACTGTACTAATTATTTTCTTTGTTGTGCAGAAGATTTTTAGCTTGATATGATCCCAATTGTACATTTTTGTTTGTTTTTTTGTTTGTTTTGGTTGCTTGTGCTTTTGAGGTGTTATTCAAGAAATCTTTGCTTGAAATAATGTCCTGAAGGGTTTCCCCAATACTGTATTCTAGGAGTTTCATAGTTTTAAGACTTACATTTAAGTCTTTAATCCATGTTAATTTTATTTTTTGTATATGTTGAGAGATAAGCACCTAGTTTCATTATTCAGTATGTGTATATCCAACTTTCCCAGCACCATTCATTAAAGGGACTGCCCTTTCTCCAATAAATTTTCCTAGTGCATTTGTAAAAAATGAGTTGATTGTAAAAGGGGAGGTGTATTTCTGGGTTCTCTATTCTGTTCCACTGATCTTTGTTTCTGTTTTTAAACTAGGACTATGTTGTTTTGGTTACCATAGATTTGTAGTGTAATTTGAAATAAGGTAATGTGATGCCTCTAGCTTTGTTCTTTTTGCTCTGGATTGCTTTTAGTATTCTGGGTCTTTTGAGGTTTTATATACATTTTTGGATTTTTTTCTATTTCTGTGAAGAATTTTATTAGTATTTTGATATAAATTGCAATGTGTCTGTAAATCACTTTGGATAGCATGGTAATTTTAACAATATTGATTTTTCCAATCCACGAACATGGAATATCTTTCAATTTTTTGTGTCCTCTTCAGGTTTTTTCATCAATGTTTCAGAGTATTTTAAGGTTTTATTGTTAATTATTATGGATACATATTAGATATACATGTTTATGGGGCACATGTGATGTGTTGATACAGGCATACAGTGTGTAATGATCCAATCAAGGTAATTGTGGGTACTCATCACCTCAAGTTTTTATCATATCTTTGTGTCAGGAACATTCTAATTTTACTCTTTTAGTTATTTTAAAATATACAATAAATTGTTAACTGTAATTGCCCTATCATGCCACAGACTATGAGATTTTTAGTTTTTATTGTAGAATTCTTTTAATTATTTGATTCCGTTTATTCCTAGATATTTTATTTTATTTGTAGCTATTGTAAGTAAGGTTACTTTGTTGGTTTCTTTTTCAAGTTGTTTGCTGCTGACATATAGAAATGCTACTGATTTTTTTATATTGGGTTTGTCTCCTGCATCTTCACTGAATTCACTTATCAGTTTTATACGGTAGCTTTATAATGTGTCTTAAAGTCTTTCTTTTTCTTGTATGCCTGCCAAACTGATGTTCCTTCACTGATTGGTATTCCCTACTCTGAAAGGGCCAAGTGACTCTGTGACCTTGTAAACTGCAGCTACTGGGAGATCATAAGGAGTGCACCAGATACCCTAGAAGCCCTGAAACGATGGCTGATTAGCAGCAATGTATATCTGCCTCATCCAATAGGAACAACCAAAATAATGTAAAGACAGTCACACTTTGAATACATTATCCATAAGGGAACATAGAAGTTCAACAGAAAAGTGTCACGAAAGTTAAACAAACTAGGAAGGAGAAGGAAAACAAGAAGCCTGCTTGGCCATATGTGACTCTAATAGGGATGAATGAGTCTTTTTGCAGTTCACTTTCCCACTGGGAACTGTTTAATCCAGGCTATGGAAGAGCACTGACATGCCTGAGTTCTGAATGTAACTTAGGGACAGGCCAAGAGACTGTGTAATGGAAGTGCTTCAGGGAAAGAATTCATTGTTGGTAGCATAACCTTTTGAAAACATAAGCAACTACAGCAAGATGCCATTTTTGATCCTAACTTTTAACAGACTGTGCTATCCTGGGAACCAACACTACTACTCCTAGGCATTAGGACAACTTGGGCTATTGGTTGCAGAACAGGGACATAAGTGGGGAGTGGAAAAAAGCTAGCAATTAATAGCAAGAGAATCATTGGAAAATATACAAATCAATCCAAATTTAAAAGCATGTTCCTGAATGACCTTTGGGGCACAAAAACATTAAGATGAAAAACAAAAAGTTTCTGTTCTAAAGAAACTAGAAAATCAAGAACACACAAAATTCCAAATTAGCAGAAGAAAAGATAATGAAGATGACGACAAAACTGAATGAAATATTTAAAAAATACAAGGATTTATTTTCTGGATAGAAATCCAAGGAAAATAATGTAGCCACAGCCCTTGCTGTCATGAAACAGCAGGAGGCCAAGAAGGTGTTGACTCCCCTGTTTGAGAAAAGTCCTAAGAATTTTGGCATTGGAGAGGACTTTCAGCCCAAGAAACCCCCACCCACTTTGGGAAATGATCCCTCTATATCAGGTTGCAGTGGCAAAGAGCTATCCTGCATAAGTGACTGAGAGTGCCTCTGGGAACAAATCAGTTCACCAGGCCTTGGACCAGCAAGCATTTAATTAACTGCTTAAGTTGGCTCACAAGTACAGAAAAGAGACAAAACAAGAGGAGAAACAGAGACGGTTAGTCTGGACTGAGAAGAAAGCTGCTGGCAAAGGGGATGCTCCCGTTAGGAGCCAACTTGTCTTCAAGCAGTGGTTAATACTGTCACCACCTTCATAGAGAATAAACCTCAGCTGATGATGATTGCACATGACACGGATTCCATCAAGCTGGTTGTTTTCCTGCTTGTCCTGTGTTATAAGATAAAGATCCCTTCTGCATTATCAGGGGGAAGGCAAGACTGGGGCAGGTAGTCTACAGAAAGACTGGCACCAATGTTTCCGACACAGGTTAATGCAGAAGAAAAAAAGATCTCTAGCTGGTGGAAGCTATCAGAACCAATTACAAGGACAGATATGAGGAGATCTAGCATCACTGGGAAGATAACATCCTTAGTACAAAATCTGTGGCTCACATTGCCAATCTGGAAAAGGAAAAGTCTAAAGAACTTGCCACTAAACTGGGTTAAATGTACATGGTTGAGTTTTCAGTATACAAAAATAATAAAAATCATCCTTCTAAAAACACAGGTGTCAATGGAATAAAAAGCTGATATTCTTAAAAGTTAAACAAAAATGATAAACCAGTAGCTTTACTAACCAAGAAAAGAGAAGAGAAGACCCAAATAAACAAAATCAGAAATGCAAAGGGAGACATTATAAAGTATACCACAAAATACAAAAGGCCTCAGAGACTATTATTAAAAATTATATGCTCACAAACTAGAAAACCTAGATGAAAGGAATACATCCTTGGAACTATACAACTTCCAAAGAATTAAAGAGAAAGAAACAGAAATTCTGAACAGACCAATAATGAGCTGTGAGATTGAGTCAGTATTAAAATAACTTCCCAACAACAACAGAAACTCCAGGACCCAATGGATTTACAGCTGAATCCAACCAATGTGCAAAGAAGAAACAATGCCAATCCTTCTGCAACTATTATAAAAAAAAATGGAGGAGGAAATTATTCCTAACTAATTTTAGAAGGTTTGCATCACCCTGATACTAAACCCAGAAATAGACATAAAAAAAAATAAAAGTAGAGATCAATATTGTTGATCAATGTAGATGCAAAAATTTCAGCAAAATACTAGCAAACTGAATCCAACAGCACATCAAAATGGTAATACACCATGGTCAATTTGGTTTCATGTTAGAAATTCAAAGATAGTTCAACATACACAAATCAATATATGTGATCTATCAAATCAACATAATAAAAGAAAAAAATAATATAATCATCTCAAAAGATGTAGAGAAGGTCTTTAATAAAATTCAACATCTCTTCACAACAAAACACTCGACCACCAAAGCATAGAAGGAACATACCTCAACATAATAAAAACCATATATGACAAACAAGCAGCTAACATCTTATTGAGTGAGGAAAAGCTGAAAGCCTTTCCACTAAAACCTGAAGCAAGACAAAGATACTCACTTTTGCCTCTCCTACTCCACATAGTACTGAAAGTCCTAAGCAGAGTGAGAAGAGAAAGAAATGGAAGCCGTCCAAATTGGAATTGAGCAAGTCAAATTATCCCTGTTTGCTAAATATATGATCTTATGTCTAAAATAACTTAAAGACTCCACCAAAAACCTCTTAGATATGATAAATGACTTTAATAAAGTTATAGGATACAAAATCAAACTACAAAAATCAGTAGCATTCTATACACAAACAGTGATCTAATTGAAAAAGAAATCAAGAAGTCTATCTAATTTGCAATATATACAAAAATAAAATACCTAGAAAAGTTTTTAACAACGGGAGTAAAATATCTCTACAGGAAGACAGCAAAACACTGACAAAAAACTTGTAGATGACCCAAACAAATGGAAAAACATCTCATGCTCATGAATAGGAAGAATCAAGACGGTTAAAATAACCATACTGCTCAAATAAATCTAGAGATTCAATGCAATTCTTATCAAAGTACATATTTTTTTTCACAGAATTAGTAAAACTAATGCTAAAATTCATATAGAACAACAAAAGGTCCTAAACAGTAAAATAAAATCCTGAGCAAAATAACAAAGCTGGAGGCATTATATTACCTGACTTCAAATTATACAGTACAATGCCATAGTAAGAAAAACAGCATGGTACTGGTGTAAAAGTAGATGCATAGATTGATGGAAAAGTATGAAGAACCTAGAAGTAAAGTCACTTAGGTTCAGCCAAGTAAGCTTTGACAAAGCCAACACAAACATACATTTGGAGAGAGGACACCATCTTCAATAATTATTGCCGAGAAAATTGGACTCTATATGCAGTTAAGTGAAGCTGGACCCCTATCTCTCACCATATACTAAAATAAACTCAAGATGGATTACAGATTTAAATCTAAGGTGCAACATACAAAAATACCAGAAAAAAATCCTAGAAAAAGCCTTCTAGATATCGGTATGGGCAAAGAATTTATGATGAAGACATTGAAAGTACAGACAACAAAAACAAAGACAAGTAGGAATTAATTAAACTAAAAAAGCTTCCAAAGGAAAAAAAAATAAACAGAATAAACAAGCAACCTGTTAAGTGAAAGAAAAATTCATCTGACAGAGGACCAATATCCAGAATAATGATCAGTGAACAAAAGGAAAAAATGCTTAAATTACTAATCATCAGGGAAATGCAAATCAAAACCACAATGAGATATTGTCTTACCCCACTAAGAATGGCTATTTCTAAAAAGAAAATAATAACAGGTGTTGGAGGGTATGCACAACAAAGGAAACTCTTATACACTGTTGGATGGAATGTAAATTAATATACAGCCTCTAAGCAAAACAGTACAGAAATTTCTCAAAGGATTAAAAATAGGACTACAATTCAATCCAGCAATCCTACTACTGGGTATCTAAGCAAATAGAAAAAAATCAATACTTCAATAAGATATCTGCACTTGTATGTTTTCAACAGCACCATTTACAACATCAAATATGGGGAATCAACTCAGGTGTTCAACATGAACAGATTAAAAAAATGAAATGAAATACTATTCAGCCATAAAAAAACCTGAAATCATGTCACTTGCAGTGATCTTAATATAACTGGAAGTCATTATCATAAGTGGAATAAGCCAGGCACAGAAAGACAAAAATTGCATTTTCACCCATATGTGGGAGCTTAAAAATGTGTTCACATGGACTTTAGAGAGCAGAATGACAGATAATGGAGACTCAGAGTGATGAAGTGTGACAGGAGGAAGGATAATGAGTTATCAGTTAATGGGTACAATGTACATTATTTGGATGATGAATACCCTATAGTCCTGACTTTGCCACTACACAATCTACGTATGTAAAAAAATCTGCACATAAATTCCATAAATGTATACGAATAAAATAATAACAATAATAAAATATACTCTGCATAATTAAAAAATGTTTTTAAGTTGGGTCAAGTAGAGTCAATCTTCTGACTTTGTTCTTCAATAGTGGCTATTCTGGATTTGTGTTCTCACCACATAAACTTTGTAATCAGGTTGTCAATATCTAGAAAAGAAGTTGCATGATATTGATTGTAATGTCATTGTGTCTATAGATTAGACAACAACTGACAAAAATAATGAGACTTCATGAACCTAGAATATCTCTCCATTTATTCAGATTTTTTGGTTTCTTTCGTCAGAGTTTTGTTGCTTTCCTCTGTAATCTTCTTCATATTGTGACAGACTTATACCTAGTTATGTCATATATGTTGCAGCTGATATAAGTGGTACTTTGTTTTTAGTTTCAAATGACAATTGTTCATTGCTGGTATAAAAGAAAGTAATTGACTGCTGCATAGTAACCTTGCATCCTGCAACCTTACTATAATTGCCTGTTAGTCTAGTTTTTTGTTTTTCTAATTTCCTTTTGATTTTTTTAGAGATTTTTTAATTTGGGGAGATTTTCTACATAGATAATCATGTGATCTGCAAACAATGACAGTTTTAGTTCTTCCTTCCCTATTGGTGTATCTTGTTTCTTTTTCTTATTGAATTAGTTAGGATTTCTAGTATGATGTTGAATAGGAGTAATGAGAGGAAACATCTTACCTTGTTCTTGTTCATAGCCAGAAACTTTCGTCTCTTACCATTAACAATAATGTTAGTTATAAGATTTTTGTAGATGCTGTTTATCAAATTGAGAAGGTTTCTCTTCTATCTTTACTTTGCCAGAGAGAATTTATGATGTATTAGTGTTGGATTTTGTCAAAGACTTTTTCTACAATTGTTAATTTGATCAAATTGATTTATGTTCTTTAGCAAGATCATGTGATGGAGCACATTAGTTGATTTTAGAATGTTGAACCAGCCTTGAGTACCTGGAATAAATCCTACTTGATTAGAAATATAATTATTTTTATGTATTGCAGAATGCCGTTTTGTTAGTATTTCGTTGAAATTGTTGGCATCTATTTTCATTAGGTATATTTGTCAGTAGTGTTCCTTTTTATTAATATTCTTGCCTAGTTTTACTGTTAGGTTAATGCTGCTCTCATAGAATGAGTTAGAAATATTTTTTCTGCTACTATTTTCTGGAAGAGATTAAAGAGAATTGGTATAAATTTTTCCTTTAATGTTTGGAGGAATTCAAGAGTGAACATAATTAAGCCTTGTACTTTCTTTTTTGGAAGTTATTAATTATTGATTCAATTAAGTTAGTAAATAAAGACTTAATCAGATTACTATTTCCTCTTTCCTGAGTTTTGGAAGATTGTGTCTTTAAGAAATTAATCTATTTCTTCTAAATTACCATGTTTGTGGGCAGAGAGTTGCCTGTAATATATCTTTATTATCCTTTTAATGTCTAAGGTATCAGTAGTGATGGCTCCTGTTTTAATTCTGACATTTTAAAAATGTGTCTTCTCTCTTTTTTCTCTTGGTGAAACTGGCTAGAGTTTTGTTAAATTTATCTTCATAGAACAAGCCTTTGGTATCATACATATAGTTGGACCTTGTTTTTTATCCACTCTGATAGTTTGTGTTTTTTAGTTGGTGTATTTAGTTATGTTTAAAGTGATTTTGATATAGTGGGATTATATCTACCGCGTATTTGTTGCTGTTTTCTACTCATTGCCCTTGTTCTTTTTTCTTTTTCTATCATCAATTCTTGTTCTGCCTCCTGTGGTTTTAAATGAGCATTTTATATAATTTAATTTCCTCTTCTTAACACATTATATTTCAATATTTACTTTAGGAATTTCTCTATAGTTTGCAATTTGTATTTGTAATTAATTCAAGTTCACTTTCTAATAAGACTACACTGCTTCATGAGTACTGCATCTACCTGTAACAAAGTATCCCTAATTCTTCCCTCCAGTTCCTTATATCATCACTGCCATTCATTTCACCTATCCATAAGCTATAATTACCAAATATATTGTTGTCATTATTATTTTGAACAAACTACTTTCAGAATAATTTAAAAAGAAAAGTAAAAGTTTTATGTTGCCATCAATTACTCCTTCTCTAACATTGTTTTTTTCCTTATGTATTTGACTTGTATCATTTTCTTCTTTCTGAGGAAATTCTTTTAACATTTCTTGCAGAGCAGGAACTAAAGACAAATTTTCTCAACTTTCTGTGAGTGATAGTCCTCATTTCTCTTTCAGTTAAAAAGGATGTTTTCTGGATACAGAAAGCAAAATGAGTGAGAATGTTTTTCAACACTTTAAATATTTTGCTTCACTCTCTTCTTATTTGCATGAACTTTTAAGAGATGTTGGATGTAATTTTTATTCTCATTCCTAGATAGCTAGGATGTTTTCTTCCCTTGGCTTCTTTCAAGATTTTCGCTTAGTCTTTATTTTCTTCATTTAAATATGATGTGCCTAGGTGTAGACTTTTGGGTACCTAACCTACTTGGTGTTCCTTGAGGTCCTTAAATCTGTGGTTTGCTGTCTGTTCTTAATTTTGGGAAATTCTCAGTCGTTACTGCTTCAAATATTACTTCTGCAGAACGTTTTGTTTTTATATAAGCGTTTTCATTGAAATATAATATACATGGAAAAAGATGCACATATTCTAAATGTACAGCTCAATGTGTTAAGATAAAGTGAACATATATATATAACCTACAAACAAGGCATAAAAAAGAATTTTATTGCTAAGGCATCTCATTCTTTCTACTGCCACACCCTCTCATAAGGTATCCAGTATCATCCCAAAGGTTAGTTTTTAAAAATTTTGTTGTATTATACAGTCAGAGTATACATGCTCATATTTCTTACATGGGTATGTTGTGTACTGGTGGGGACCAGTCTTCTAATATACCCATTACCCAAATGAGGAACATTACATCCAATAGGTAATTCACCAACCCTTGCCCCTCAATCCATCCTCCACACTTTTGGAGTCCCCAGTGTCTATGATTTCCATCTTTATGTCCATATGTACCCATTGTTTAGCTCCCACTTATAAGCGAGACCATGTGGTATTTGATTTTCTGTTTCTGAGTTAATTCACATAAGATAACGGCCTCCAACTCCTTCCATGTTGCTGCAAAAAACATAATTTCATTCTTCTGTTTTTTATGACGATGTGGTACTCCATGGTGTAAATACACCACATTTTCTTTATCTGAACAACCATTGATGGACATTTAGAGTGGGTCCCTGACTTTGCTATTGTGAATAGTGTGCAAGAACATGAATGAAGGTGTGTTTTTATATAAGTGTTTATTTTCTTTTGGGTATATACCCAGTAGTGAGATTGCTGGATTGAATAGTAGTTCTATTTTTAGTTCTTTGAGAAATCTCTATACTATTTTCCACTGAGGTTGAAATAATTTATATTCCCACCAACAATGTGTAAGTGTTCCCTTTTCTCCATATCCACATGAACATTTGTTGTATTTTGATTTTTAAAAAATTATACTTTATGTTCTAAGTTACATGTGCAGGATGTGCAGTTGTGTTACACAGGTATACACATGCCCTGGTGGTTTGCTGCACCCATCAACCCATCATCTACATTAGGTATTTCTCCTAATGTTATCCCTCTGCTAGACCCCCACCCTCCCTCCTTCTGTTCTCATTCTCACCCTGTGAGATGCCAGCTCCTCCTTTTGCCCTCTGCCATGTTTGAGAGCTTCCTGAGGCTTCCCCAGAAGCCAAGCAGTTGCTGGTGCCATGCTTCCTGGACAGCCTCCAGAATTGTGAGCCAAGCAAACCTCTTTTCTTTACAAATTACCCAGTCTCAGGTCTTCCTTTCTTTCTCTCTCTCTCTCTTTTTCTTTCTTTCTTTCTTTCTTTCTTTCTTTCTTTCTTTCTTTCTTTCTTTCTTTCTTTCTTTCTTTCTTTCTTTCTTTCTTTCTTCCTTCCTTCCTTCCTTCCTTCCTTCCTTCCTTCCTTCCTTCCTTTTTCTTTTTCTTTTCTTTCTTTCTTTCTTTCTTTTTTTTTTTTTTTTACAAGGTCTTACTTCGTCACTCAGGCTGGAGTATAGTGGTGCAATCTTGGCTCACTGCAACTGCTGCTGCCAGAGTCCCAGTGATTCTCATTCCTCAGACTCCCAAGGAGCTGGAATTACAGGCATGTGCCACCATGCCTAGCTAATTTTTTGTATTTTAGTATACATGGGATCTCGCCATGTTGCTCAGGCTGGTCTTGAACTCTTGGACTCAAGCGATCCACCTGCCTTGGCCTCCCAAAGTGCTGAGATTACAGACATGAGGCACCTCACGTGACCTCAGCTATTTCTTTATAGCAATGCAATAACTGCCTACTACAGGCGGTTCCTAATATTGGATCCACGTACATAGGAAACTTGAGACTCTGTGGTGGTCAAACAGTCTGCACTTTCTACAGTGTCATTACAAACCTTGATCTGGCTGACACCAAGGATCTGTGACACAGCTCTGCTGAGGACTCTGACAGCCGCTTTGCTGAAAATGTTTGTGGCTCTGGACCAGGCTCAGAATCAGCACAACCTCATCTGTCATTTGTAGTGTAAGACGGGTCTGAGCCTCAGACACAGGACTTGTTGCCTAAATTCCTGAGACCTCAGCTGTGCTTTCTTCTCTCACACCTTCCCACATGACAACCCTGGGGATATGCTTGACTCTGTTTCAGCCCCCTGTGACCAGTGAGCAGAGCTACTTCTGTACTTTGTCCTCAAGCAGCAAAGTCCCACACCCAAGCTTTTGGGGAAGATGCCAATGATGACATTAGCAGGTGAAGCCCAAAGACAGCATTCTGGCAAGGAGGCTATATTGGGATAGAGTCATTTTTCTTATGAAGCATTTGAGGGCCCCAGTGGCCATCAGGTTTCCTGGTGAGTTGGAACAGAGGAAAGGAGTCACAAGTGTAAGTCTTTCTCCCTCTTTAGTGAGAATCTACAGTAGGTGCCTGTAATCCCAGTTGAGGCAGGAGGAGTGGTTGAACCCAGGAGGCAGAAGTTGCAGTGAGCCAAGATCTTGTCACAGCATTCCAGCCTGGGAGACAGAGTGAGACTCTGTCTCAAAAAAAAAAAAAGAAAAAAAAAAAAAAAAAAGAGGAAAAGATAAGCCTGGAATATGATAAGGAATTGCTTAAGAACTGAGGGGGACATGACAAAAGGACACAGAATCCAGACATTAGAAGGTAATTTGAGCATCAAAGTAAATAATGTTATAATGGATTATAATCCATTGAATACAACTGAATTCATGATTACATGAATACATTAAAAACTTGATGGGGAATATGTAGTTATATAGTATAGTTATCCAGTAGCAAAGAATCGACCCACAAGTAGGTATAGAATCAATGAATCTACCCACAAAGTGTTTCTTAATTACAAATGCAGGAAGAATGACATTATGGTGGAGGACACAACCAGACACTGTAATCAAAAATCAAAGTAAACATCACCCATAATGGACCAATTGAAATTATTTGTCACCAGATACGATGCAATGAGAAGTCAAAGCATCTTCTGTGATATTCCTGCCAAAGCTGCATAGCCAGAATCTGATTATGAAAAAAACATCAGATAATCCCAAATTGAGAGAAATTTTAAAAACTGCCAACCTATGCTTTTCAAAAGTGACAAGGTCAAGGAGGTTAAGGAAAGACTGAGGAACTGTGTGAGGCTGTGGTTGACTAAGGAGACATGACAACTAGTTGCAAAATGTGATTCAGGATTCTAACCTGGATTCTGAAATGAATATAATGAATATCATTGGGACTTATTGAGGAAACACTGACGGAAATGAGGATGAGAGGGCCTTAGTGCATCAGTATTAATTTCCTGAATTTGATGGTTTTATTTTGGTTATATGGTCGAATTGCCTTGCTTATAAGAGCTATATACAAAAATATTTCAGGTTTGGAACTTTAGGTCAGAAATTGCTCTCAAATGTTCAAAATAGAGAAAATATTCTGAACTTCCAACTTTTTGTTACATTTATAGTTATTAAAATTATATAAATATATATGCATTTGTGTATATATGTGTATATAAAGATATGCATATATATAGATATACATATACATAGATAAATGATATATATAAAGCCAACAATGGACTCATAGCTAAACTATGCAAGCCCTTCACAAAAGATTTGATATTGCCAAAGCACTCGGCATCATGAAGCTTCACAGAAATGCAAATTAAAACTACAGTAAGATATTATTACACACGCATCAAAATGGTTAAAATGAAAAAAGACAATACACTAAGTGTTGGCAAGAAAGAGAAGCAGCTGGCACTCTCAGTACAATTGTAAATTTATTAAACCATTTGGATAATTCTTTGGCACTCATTAATAAAACTGAACACATGCACATCCAGCAAGTATGCTCATAGTTACATCAACAGAAATCGTTATACTGGGATAACAATGTATTAGAGTAATAACAGCACTATTCACAATAACCACAAACTAGAATCAACTCAAAAGTCCATAACAACACAATGAAAAGATAAATTTTGGAATTGTTATAAAATGAAACACTCCAAAGTAACCCTAACTTACATACTGCTATTTGTGATAACAAGAATGAATCTCACAAGCAAAATAAAGTGAAAATACTAGATACTTGGCTGGGCACAGTGACTCATGCCTGTAATCCCAGCACTTTGGGAGACTGAGGAGGGCAGATCACCTGACATTGGGAATTCGAGACCATCCTGACCAACATGGAGAAACCCCATGTCTACTAAAAATATAAAATTAGCCGGGCATGGTGGTGCATACTTGTAATCCCAGCTACTTGGGAGGTTGAGGTAGGAGAACCACTTGAACCCAAAGGTGGAGGTCGCAGTGAGCTGAGATTGCAGCATTGCACTCCAGCCTGGGCAACAAGAGTGAGATTCTGTTTCAAAAAAAAGAAAGAAAAAGAAAATACTAGATACTAAAAAATACATAATATGATTCCATTAATATTAAGTTCACAAACAGGCAACACTAACCTATGGCATAATACTGGAGTACTGGGGTTATCTGGTGAGAGAGGAAGGTAGGAGGAGACATAAAGTGGCTTCTGGGGTCCTGGCAGAATTATTTTTCTTGACCTGTGTGTTGATTACACAGATATATTCAGTTCATGATAGTTCATTGAGTTATATACATTTAGGATGTTTCTAACATTCTATTTGTATATTACACTCCATTGAAAAGGTTTCTTTAGAAAGAAGTTGTTTGCATTCACAATTCCACTCAAGCTGAGGTTTGCATTACTCTGTCACTGTGGAGGGTTTCAGCCAGATGCCCTCCTGATCATCCATTTGGGCAATGATAGGAAATCTCTGCAATATGAGAAGCACTGAACTGGAAATTAAAACCTGGATTCTAAAAACGAAGATTATGTACTGATGCACTGGCAACACTTCACCTCACTTATTCACCAATTCCTCATTTTTAATAATATAGTAGGGATTAGGCTAGTGGATCTCGGAGACCCCTTCTGTCTCTAATTATCTATATTTCTTTCATTCTTTGAAAGGACCAGGCAGAAGTCTCAACAGAAAGGAGGAACACAGACCCATTTTTCAAGAAATAAAATGATTGTTCTAAAGAGAGCCATTGAGATCATTTTATCTAAAACAAAGTAGTGCACTTCTTTTAGAGTTCAGAGCTATGTAAGCCAAGTAGTAAAATAACTGTTTCTCTTTGTCTCAGATAAATTATTCACCAAAACCTCGACTGACTCAAATTCTAAAGGTTACAAAACCACACCCTAATTGTAATCAACCTGTGTTGCAACTGCTGAGTTGGTTAATGTGTATTGGAAAGTCACTGATTCTCCTGAGTAATGAAATATTGCCTCATAGTACATGGTAAGTAAATGTTGGTGTCTCTGGTGGACTGAATTTCTTGTTTGGAGGGAATGATGTAAGAGTTAGGAGATAGGATTCCAGCCTTGGCCCTGTCATCTTCAGTCTCTGTGTCCTTGAACAAAATACTGAATCTCCAAGGCCCAGCTTCTTTATCTCTAAAGTGGGAATAATTTTACCATAGGCAAGGGTAATTGAGAGAATCAAAAGGGTTATGATGGTATGAAAACTCTCTGTAAATTGTCAGAATACCTGTAAATATGTTTGATAAAACATTGTTGATATGGGATACTGACAAAGCTTGAATTTTCCTCATTGCTGTTAGAAATAACTACACGAGGGAGGTGGAGCAAGATGGCTGAATAGGAACAGCTCCAGTCTCCAGCTCCCAGCACCAGCAACACAGAAGACAGGGGATTTCTGCATTTTCAACTGAGGTACTGGGTTCATCTCACTAGGGAGTGCCGGACAATCGGTGCTGGTCAGCTGCTGCAGCCCGACCAGCAAGAACAGAAGCAGGCCTCACCTAGGAAGTGCAAGGGGGAAGGGAATCCCTTTTCCTAGCCAGGGGAACTGAGACACACAACACCTGGAAAATAGGGTAACTCCCAACCCAATACTGTGCTTTACCAAGGGTCTTAGCAAACGGGCACATCAGGAGATTATATCCCACACCTGACCGGGAGGGTCCCATGCCCACAAAGCCTCCCTCATTGCTAGCACAGTAGTCTGCCATCTAACGGCAAGGCAGCAGCGAGGCTGGGGGAGGGGTGCCCGCCATTGCTGAGGCTTAAGTAGGTACACAAAGCCGCTGGGAAGCTCGAACTGGGTGGAGCTCACAACAGCTCAAGGAGGCCTGCCTGTCTCTGTAGACTCCACCTCTGGGATAGGGCACAGCTAAACAACAACAACAACAACAAAAGCAGCAGAAACCTCTGCAGATGCAAACGACTCTGTCTGACAGCTTTGAAGAGAGCAGTGGATCTCCCAACACAGAGGTTGAGATCTGAGAATGGACACATTGCCTGCTCAAGTGGGTCCCTGACCCCTGAGTAGCCTAACTGGGAGACATCCCCCACTAGGGGCAGACCTACACCCCATACCTCACACGGTGGAGCACACTCCTGAGAGGAAACTTCCAAAGCAAGAATCACAGAGGTACACTCACTGTTCAGCAATATTCTATCTTCTGCAGCCTCTGCTGCTGATATCCAGGCAAATAGGGTCTGGAGTGGACCTCAAGCAATCTCCAACAGACCTACAGCTGAGGGTCCTGGCTGTTAGAAGGAAAACTAACAAACAGGAAGGACACCCACACCAAAATCCCATCAGTATGTCACCATCATCAAAGACCAGAGGCAGATAAAACCACAAAGATGAGGAAAAAGCAGGGCAGAAAAGCTGGAAATTCAATAAATAAGAGCGCATCTCCCCCTCCAAAGGAACGCAGCTCATCGCCAGCAATGGATCAAAGCTGGACGGAGAATGACTTTGACGAGATGAGAGAAGAAGGCTTCAGTCCATCAAACTTCTCAGAGTTAAAGGAGGAATTACGTACCCAGCGCAAAGAAACTAAAAATCTTGAAAAAAGAGTGGAAGAATTGATAACTAGAATAATTAATGCAGAGAAGACCATGAACGAACTGACAGAGATGAAAACCATGACACGAGAAATACGAGACAGATGCACAAGCCTCAGTAACCAACTTGATCAACTGGAAGAAAGAGTATCAGCAATTGAGGATCAAATGAATGAAATGAAGCAAGAAGAGAAATCTAAAGAAAAAAGAAGAAAAAGAAATGAACAAAGCCTGCAAGAAGTATGGGATTATGTAAAAAGACCAAATCTATGTCTGATTGGCGTGCCTGAAAATGAGGGGGTAAATGGAACCAAGTTGGAAAACACTCTTCAGGATATCATCCAGGAGAACTTCCCCAACCTAGTAGGGCAGGCCAACATTCAAATCCAGGAAATACAGAGAACACCACAAAGATACTCCTTCAGAAGAGCAACTCCAAGATACATAATTGCCAGATTCACCAAAGTTGAAATGAAGGAAAAAATCTTAAGGGCAGCCAGAGAGAAAGGTCGGGTTACCCACAAAGGGAAGCCCATCAGACTAACAGCAGATCTCTCGGCAGAAACTCTACAAGACAGAAGAGAGTGGGGGCCAATATTCGACATTCTTAAAGAAAAGAATTTTAAACCCAGAATTTCATATCCAGCCAAACTAAGTTTCATAAGTGAAGGAGAAATAAAATCCTTTATAGATAAACAAATGCTTAGAGATTTTGTCACCACTAGGCCTGCCTTACAAGCAACCCTGAAGGAAGCACTAAACATGGAAAGGAACAACCGGTACCAGCCATTGCAAAAACATGCCAAGATGTAAAGATCATCGAGGCTAGGAAGAAACCGCATCAACTAATGAGCAAAATAACCAGTTAATATCATAATGGCAGGATCAAGTTCACACATAACAATATTAACCTTAAATGTAAATGGACTAAATGCTCCAATTAAAAGACACAGACTGGTAAACTGGATAAAGAGTCAAGACCCATCAGTCTGCTGTATTCAGGAGACCCATCTCACATGAAGAGACATACATAGGCTCAAAATAAAGGGATGGAGGAAGATTTACCAAGCAAATGGAGAACAAAAAAAAGCAGGGGTTGCAATACTAGTCTCTGATAAAACAGACTTTAAACCATCAAAGATCAAAAGAGACAAAGAAGGCCATTACATAATGGCAAAGGGATCAATTCAACAGGAAGAGCTAACTATCCTAAATATATATGCACCCAATACAGGAGCACCCAGATTCATAAAGCAAGTCCTTAGAGACTTACAAAGAGACTTAGACTCCCATACAATAATAATGGGAGACTTCAACACTCCACTGTCAACATTAGACAGATCAGTGAGACAGAAAGTTAACAAGGATATCCAGGAATTCAACTCATCTCTGCAGCAGCAGACCTAATAGACATCTATAGAACTCTCCACCCGAAATCAACAGAATATACATTCTTCTCAGCACCACATCACACTTATTCCAAAATTGACCACATAATTGGAAGTAAAGCACTCCTCAGCAAATGTACAAGAACAGAAATTATAACAAACTGTCTCTCAGACCACAGTGCAATCAAACTAGAACTCAGGACTAAGAAACTCAATCAAAACCGCTCAACTACATGGAAACTGAATAACCTGCTCCTGAATAACTACTGGGTACATAATGAAATGAAGGCAGAAATAAAGATGTTCTTTGAAACCAATGAGAACAAAGATACAGCATACCAGAATCTCTGGGACACATTTAAAGCAGTGTGTAGAGGGAAATTTATAGCACTAAATGCCCACGAGAGAAAGCAGGAGTGATCTAAATTTGAATCCCTAACATCACAATTAAAAGAACTACAGAAGCAACATCAAACAAATTCAAAAGCTAGCAGAAGGCAAAATAACTAAGATGAGAGGAGAACTGAAGGAGATAGAGACACAAAAATCCCTTCAAAAAATCAATGAATCCAGGAACTGATTTTTTGAAAAGATCAACAAAATTGATAGACTGCTATCAAGAGTAATATAGAAGAAAAGATAGAAGAAGCAAATAGATGCAATAAAAAATGATAAAGGGATATCACCACTGACCCCAAAGAAATACAAACTACCAAAGGAGAATACTATAAACACCTCTATGCAAATAAACTAGAAAACCTAGAAGAAATGGATAAATTCCTGGACACATACACTCTCCCAAGACTAAACCAGGAAGAATGTGAATCCCTGAATAGACCAATAACAGGCTCTGAAACTGAGGCAATAATTAATAGCCTACCAACCAAAAAATGTCTAGGACCAGATGGATTCACAGTCAAATGCTACCAGAGGTACAAGGAGGAGCTGGTACCACTCCTTCCAAAGTTATTCCAATCAATAGAAAAAGAAGGAATCCTCCCTAACTCATTTTATGAGGCCAACATCATCCTGATACCAAAGCCTGGCAGAGACACAACAAGAAAAGATAATTTTAGACCAACATCCCTGATGAAAATCGATGAAAAAAATCCTCAACAAAATACTGGCAAACCAAATTCAGCAGCACGTCAAAAAGCTTATCCACCATGATCAAGTGGGCTTCATCCCTGGGATGCAAGGCTGGTTCAACATACACAAATCAATAAACGTAATCCAGCATATAAACAGAACCAAAGACAAAAACCACATGATTATCTCAATAGATGCAGAAAAGGCCTTCAAAAAATTCAACAGCCTTTCATGCTAAAAACTCTCAATAATTTCGGTATTGATGGAACGTATCTCAAAATCATAAGAGCTGTTTATGTCAAACCCACAACCAATATCATACTGAGTGGGCAAAAACTGGAAGCATTCCCCTTGAAAACTGGTACAAGACAGGGATACCCTCTCTCACAATTCCTATACAACATAGTGTTGGAAATTCTAGCCAAGGCAATGGGGCAAGAGAAAGAAATAAAGGGTATTCAATTAGGAAAAGAGGAAGTCAAATTGTCCCTGTTTTCAGATGACCTGATTGCATATTTAGTAAATCCCATCATCTCAGCCCAAAATCTCCTTAAGCTGCTAAGCAGTTTCAGCAAAGTTTCAGGATACAAAATCAATGTGCAAAAATCACAAGCATTCCTATACACCAATAACACACAAACAGAGAGCCAAATCATGAGTGAACTCCCATTCACAATTGCTTCAAATAGGATAAAATACCTAGGAATCCAACTTACAAAGGATGTGAAGGACCTCCTCAAGGAGAACTACAAACCACTGCTCAATGAAATAAAAGAGGACACAAACAAATGGAAGAACATTCCATGCTCATGGATAGGAAGAATCAATATCGTGAAAATGGCCATACTGCCCAAGGTAATTTATAAATTCAATGCCATCCCCATTAAGCTGCCAATGACTTTCTTCACAGAATTGGAAAAAAACTACTTTAAAGTTCATATGGAACCAAAAAAGAGCCTGCATTGCCAAGACAATCCTAAGCCAAAAGAACAAAGCTGGAGGCATCACGTTACCTGACTTCAAACTATACTACAAGGCTACAGTAACCAAAATACCATGCTACTGGTACCAAAACAGAGATATAGACCAATTGAACAGAACAGAGCCCTCAGAAATAACACCACACATTTACAACTAGCTGATTTTTGACAAACCTGACAAAAAGAAGAAACGGGGAAAGGATTCCCTATTTAATAAATGCTGCTGGGAAACCTGGCTAGCCATAAGCAGAAAGCTGAAACTGGATCGCTTCCTTACACTTTATACAAAAATTAATTCAAGATGGATTAGAGACTTAAATGTTAGACCTAAAACCATAAAAACCCTCAAAGAAAACCTAGGCAACACCATTCAGGACATAGGCATGGGCAAGGACTTCATGTCTAAAACACCAAAAGCAACGGCAACAAAAGCCAAAATTGACAAATGGGATCTAATTAAACTAAAGAGCTTCTGCACAGCAAAAGAAACCACCATCGGAGTGAACAGGCAGCCTACAGAATGGGAGAAAATTTTTGCAATCTATTCATCTGACAAAGGGCTAATATCCAGAACTTACGAAGAACTCAAACAAAATTACAACAAAAAAACAAAAAACCCCATCAAAATGTGTGCAAAGAATATGAACAGACACTTCTCAAAAGAAGACATTTATGCAGCCCACAGACACCTGAAAAAATACTCATCATCACTAGCCATCAGAGAAATGCAAATCAAAACCACAATGAGATACCATCTCACACCAGTTAGAATGGCGATCATTAAAAAGTCAGGAAACAACAGGTGCTGGAGAGGTGTGGAGAAATAGGAACACTTTTACACTGTTGCTGGGACTGTAAACTAGTTCAACCATTGTGGAAGACAGTGTGGCGATTCCTCAAGGATCTAGAACTAGAAATACCTTTTGACCCAGCCATCCCATTACTGGGTATATACCCAAAGCACTATAAATCATGCTGCTATAAAGACACATGCGCACGTATGTTTATTGCGGCACTATTCACAATAGCAAAGACTTGGAACCAACCCAAATGTCCATCAATGACAGACTGGATTAAGAAAATGTGGCACCTATACGCCATGGAATACTATGCAGCCATAAAAAAGGATGAGTTTGTGTCCTTTGTAGGGACATGGATTCAGCTGGAAATCATCATTCTCAGGAAACTATGGCAAGAACAGAAAACCAAACACTGTATGTTCTCACTCAAAGGTGGGAACTGAACAATTAGAACACTTGGACACAGGAAGCAGAACATCACACACTGGGGCCTGTTGTGGGGTGGAGGGAGGGGTGAGGGATAGCATTAGGAGATATACCTAATGTAAGATGCATTAATGGGCGCCGCACACCAACATGGCACATGTATACATATGTAACCAACCTGCACATTGTACACATGTACTCTAGAATATGAAGTATAATAATAATAAAAAAAATTAGACCAGCGTCGTGGTGGGCGCCTGTAGTCCCTGCTACTCGGGAGGCTGAGGCAGGAGAATGGTTAGAACCCGGGAGGCAGAGTTTGCAGTGCGCCGAGATTGTGCCACTGCACGCCAGCCTGGGCGACAGAGCGAGACTCCGCCTTAAAATAAATAAATAAATAAAAAGTCTTATACTGAGGCATTGTGATACTTTGTCTCACTGAGTCAACAATTGCTCGTTTCTAAAATAAAAAAAGCAACAAAGCAAAGTTTAGTTGATCTCAGAGATCCCTTCTGTCTACAAATTATCTATAATTCTTTCTTTCTATAAACTGAAAGTTCTAGGCAGCAGCTTCAACTCAGTAGGAGAGAGAAGGAGCCGAGCTGGGACACCTAGCTCTGAAGGAATGAAACGATTATTCTAAAGAGGGCAACTGAGCTTATTTTACCCAAAATAAAGTGGTATATTTCTGTTAGAGTTTAGGGTTACATGAGTCAGGGACAAAATTATTGCTTTTCCTTTCCCTGTATAAAGGGATCTCCAAGGCCTTTGACTTACCCAAGAACTAAAGGTTATAAAACCAAACTCTTCTGACCTCTCAACCTAGTCAACTGGGGCTGCAATTGTTGATGAAATTAATGTTTATTTTGAAAATCATTTACTAGACTGAATCACAAAATACTGAATCATTGTACACAATCAGTAAATATTGGTGGACTCAATTGAACTCAATGTTTTGCTTGAAATGAAACCTTCAAGATGCAGGGCTTATGGGTTCTAGTCCCATAAGACATGGAACATGGTGCTGGCTAAGGTAGACACCATGTTCCTGGCTAAGGTACTGAATCTTCAAGGCTCAGCTTCCTCATTCCTGAAATGGGTCAATTTTATTGTAAGCAAAGGTAATTGAGAGATTCCAAAGGGACATGAGGCATAACAATTCTCTGTAAATTGTTAGAATCCATGTTAAAAATGACCAGTAAAGCATGGTGCAACTGTGTCTTAACGTAACTTTATTTTTCTTAATAAAAGAAATGGAAATAACCCCACTAGGGAATTTAGCGCAAATATGATGATATAGTTAAAGAAAATGGCTTTGCACAAGTATTGTCATTAGTGATCTAGTAAAGTGTATCTTTCTAGTTGTATTTAGACCCTCAACTCAATATGTCAGCTCCTGTTAAGGTCTATACATTGTGGTGATTCTGTACTGTGGATCCATTCAGTGATTTTCCTACCTCTCATCCTCTGTTGCATCCACAGCTGTGGTTCTGTCCATAATTTCCTTTGCTTGCTGTGCATTATTACATTATTTCTGAAAATGAGAGACCAAAAACAATAGACAGCAGCCAGGTCTGGAGGTGACTGGGGGATAGAAAAGCCCAAGTTTCTCAAACCCTTAGCACCAATTTCTTTCCTCAGTTACACTGAGCTTTTCACCTCTGCAGTGATGGAGAAGGGAGAACTCTTATTTCTTTTCATGAGCATCTCTGGTGCTGTGTTCCTTAGAGACAAATAAGGAGTTCTATTTAATGTGAAGCCTGTTTTATGAGCAGAATCAATGTGGTGTATATTCAGAATAACTAATGTTTAGAAGTTTGTTTTGCTGTAATTGTTCTCAAGGCAGCTCTGGTGTAAGAGATAATACACTATGATGGGCATCAGAAGACCTCAGCTCAGATCCCAGTTCTGCCAGCTATGAGCTGTGTGGCACTGACAGATGTCCTGTTCTCCCAGGGTCTCCCTTTTCCCATTTGAAAAATAAAAAGTAACAATTCCTCCCTTCACATATTTTTTTTAGAAGGTTTAATTGTAAAGGTGTTTATATCTGCTAAACTAATTTATTTGATATATGTTTGGTTATTTAAGATATACAAGTTATGCTAGCTATTTCATGTTTAAGCTGCTGTATTTTTAGTAGGCTATATTAAATATTTGAAAGGATTTCATTTTAAAGAAAAAAGTCTCCTAATCTTTGTATAGCATTGACATACTTTTTAAATATACAAGGCATGGAATACATTACTTTCCCTCAAAATCATAAGTTCCCAACTGGTTATTAATCTAAGAATGCAGAATTTTGAGTAATTGTTTTTGCATCAGATTATTTACTTTAGTGCTCTCAATCGTGATGGTGCATTGGAACCATCTGGGTTAACATTTGTTTTTTATTACCAATACCTAGGCTCCAACCTAGTACAATGAAACAGGAATGTACAGAGTGGGCACTGAAATGAAGGAGAACAAGATCAAAGGACATTTTATTTTTATCTCTATCAGTGGGTCAAAGTCCTTTCAGAAGGAGCCTGTAGTGGACCTAGGTGATTGGTCACTTTATTCGTCAAAGAGGCACACACTGAATTAGCATGGAGTGTTATAAAAGGCTTGGAGTGCAAGCTCATGGTTGTCTTAAGAAGAGAAGGCTTCAATGGATTCTCTTGTGGTCCTGGTGCTCTGTCTCTCCTGTTTGCTTCTCCTTTCACTCTGGAGACAGAGATCTGGGAGAGGAAAACTCCCTCCTGGCCCCACTCCTCTCCCAGTGATTGGAAATATCCTAAAGATAGGTATTAAGGACGTCAGCAAATCCTTAACCAATGTAAGTATGCTCCTTCAGTGGCTTGCAAAAGGTAAGTAAATTCACCTGTAGTTTTTGAATAAAGTATATCCCTTGAGGTACATTGTTACAAGAGATCATTGCAAAGTAAATTACTTTGAAAGGCTTTTGTTGCCTTTTCCAGTCTGTCAGTGTCAGAAATAGTGGAATGAGATCATGTATTTTGTGAGTAGAGAAAGATTTAGGTCTTTGCATGTTAGATTCAAAATAACAAGTCAATAGTTTGAAATGCTGTGTTTCTTCTTCATGTCATAGCCATTTGCTATAAATTTTGGCTGAAGGTAAATGGTAAGGGATGTGTTTGTTGTTAGAGATTTTATTAAGTCCTCTACTATACTAGCCATGTGTTTTATTCAGAATAGCCATGAAAACTGAACTTCTCTGAAGAATTAATTTATGCCTGTTGTAAAGGAAATAGCTGTGGATTCAGGACCAGCAAAAGCAGATAAATGGTAGATAAGAAGTTACAGGCTTCCATTATTAGATCCACAAACTAATGTTTTAATTAAACTGTAGCTACAATATATAAACCCCGAAATGACCTTAGGGTTTAGTAATGGTAGGAAGAGAGTCAGAAGATGTATAAGTATTAGGGTTTTTTCTCGAGTGAAAGATGGTTTAACAGTGTTAATATGATATGTGAATACCCCTTGTTGTGTAATAATTAGCATATACAGGGAGTAAAGGACTGTGATTAGTGTATTAAACCTTATGAGCATGATGGTATGATTAGACCAAGAGAATGAGGCTATAGTTATGAAGACTACTCCTACTAGATTGATGGTAGGAGACAGGGCATGGTTGGCAACACTAGTTAGGAGTCATCACATGGCTATCAGGCAGAGAAGTGTTTGAAGGTCCGGTGTTAGTGTATGGTTTGGCTGTGAACTCATTTGTAGTTTGAGTTTGAAAGACAGAATAATAGGGATGAGGTTAGTCTGTGGACAATTATTAGGACAGTTGCACTGCTGAAACTTCAGGAGGTTTGAATGAGAAAAGTTATGATAACAAGTTCCATGTGGCTTATGGAAGAGTAAGTAAAGAGTGATTTTAGATCAGTTTGGCACAGACAAATGGAGCTTGTTATGATTATAACTTATAAGGATAGCATGAGGGAGGAATAAGCTATAAGCTCTGTTGGGGGTGAGGGATTAAAATGATTCGTATAAACCTATAGCCACCTAATTTTAGGAGTACTGCTGTGAGGACTATTGACCTGGCAATGGGTGACTCTATGTGGGCTTTTGGGAGTCCTAAGTGGAGTCCATAGAGAGATATTTTTAGTATAAATGCTATGATGCACGCTATTCATAAAAAACTATTAAACCAGGAAACTGCTAGTTCTTGAAGCTGGGTATTGGTCTTAAGGTGGTCTCAAGAGTGCTGATAAATATATCAAGCATTAGCGTTTGAATAAATGGAGTTTCAAATTTGGGTCTTCTGTATATTAGCTTTAGGACACTGAAAATGAATTTGTCATTCTCTGAGCTAAGTTTTTATTTATTTATTTATTTATTTATTTATTTTTGAGACAGAGTCTTGCTCTGTAGCTCTGGCTGGAGTGCAGTGGTGTGATCTCAGCTCGCTGCAACCTCCATCTCCCGGGTTCCCGTTCAAGCAATTCTCCTGCCTCAGGCCCCCAAGTAGCTGGCATTACAGGCATGTGCCACCATACCCAGCTAATTTTTGTATTTTCAGTAGAGAAGAGGTTTCACCACATTGGCCAGGCTGGTCTTGAACTCCTGACCTTGTGATCCACCTGCCTCAGCCTCCCAAAGTGTTGAAATTACAGGTGTGAGCCACCACACATGGCTGTTTGTTAATAGAGTAAATAGACCTGCTGAATATGTTGATGTGAGGATTAATTGTAATCTGTGCAGCAATTGTCTGACTATTGCCTTGAACATCACAGATCATCTGAGTGGCGAATATAATCATCATCATGTTTATATGTAAAATTCAGACATATCTGAAGCCTGTGTGGCTGAATAAAAGCAGACAAATACAATGAAAATATCATTCTAAGTGAGGCTTAGTAAATGGACGAAATAGTTGCTGCATTTGCTATTATCTATATCTACTTTCCTAGCTCTCAAAAGTCTATGGCCCTGTGTTCACTCTGTATTTTGGCCTGGAACGCATGGTGGTGCTGCATGGATATGAAGCAGTGAAGGAAGCCCTGATTGATCTTGGAGAGGAGTTTTCTGGAAGAGGCCATTTCCCACTGTTTGAAAGAGCTAACAGAAGATTTGGTAGGTGTGCATGTGTCTGTTTCAGTGTCCATCTTGGGGATGGGGAGGATAAGAAAACAGAGACTTGCAGAGCTTCTCAGGCAGAGCTTGGCCCATCCACGTGGCTGCCCAGTGTTAGCTTCCTCTTTCTTGCCTGGGATCTCCCTCCTAGTTTCTGTTTCTCTTCTTGTTAGGAATTGTTTTCAGCAATGGAAAGAGATGGAAGGAGATCCGGCGTTTCTCCCTCATGACGCTGCGGAATTTTGGCATGGGGAAGAGGAGCATTGAGGATCGTGTTCAAGAGGAAGCTTGCTGCCTTGTGGAGGAGTTGAGAAAAACCAAGGGTGGGTGAACCTACTCTGTATCACTGACCTTACTGGACTACTATTTTCTCTACTGACACTCTTGGAAACATTTCAGGGGTGGCCAGATCTTTCATTATGAGTCCTAGTTGTTAGCTCATGTGAAGTGGGGGTTTGAGGCTGAGAGCCAAGGGAATTTGCACATATTTGTGCTGTGTGTGTACAGGCATGATTGTGCATACACTGTGGGTATAAAAGGCTCATTTAATCCTGTGTTCTCCTGAATTTTGCTTCTTTGCTTTCAAATAAGAAATCATGAATATAAATTTTGAGTTCATTTTTTGAAAGAGTTAAAGAGCAGTTTTCCCCATTACCTATTCCGGAACAAGTCACCAGAGAATGGACATGGTGGGAATGGCCCTATCACATGCCTAGGGAGCATGAACCAAATGGCATGTGCTTTTATTTAATTGGACTGTATTTGTATGGTCAGCCTCACTGACTTGTCTGGGGTTTCTTTTAGGCCCATGCTTGCTTAGGCATATCTTACAGCAGTTCTCATCAATTATTATTTCTCTGTAAACATGGTATTATTTAAAAAATAGTATTAATTATTTCTTGTTACTCTTGATTTATATATTTTCAGTAAATATGTGCTGTAGCATAATTCTGTGAAATATACAAATGTCAATTTACAAAACGATTTATTTAACTAGATTTTAATTATTAGTAGTAACTCTGTAATCTGTTTTCCCTAAGTATAATTTGGCTCTGTTTCAGTTATGCTTATCTTTTTCCCACCATATTTATGAAATTTTGGCTTAGAAATTTATGGTAATTATTTTTTCCACTGCCATCTCTACTCATCTATGAAGTTTTACAATGTATCTGTTTGTCAGCCTCAATACCAAATTACTTTGTTTTTAAATTCTGTTTTCCAAATGAAGTGAAAGACTGAAAATCAGATTTATCTGTGAATGACACAACAAACTAAGAGATTTCCAGCTGTTCGATGCCCAACCATTCAGAGTACTATTGAATAAAGTCACTATTTAGGGCCCATAGATGTGAATTTGGGAGCTCTTTAAATATAAAGTTTAATATCTCAAAATAAGAGCTATTTATGACAAACCCACAGCCAATATCATTTTGAATGGGCAAAAGTGGAAGCATTCCCTTTGAAAACTAGCACAAGACAAGGATGCCCTCTCTTATCACGCCTATTCAACATAGTATTGGAAGTTCTGAACAGAGCAATCAGGCAAGAGGGTGTTCAAATGGGAAGAGAAGAAGTCAAATTGTCTCTGTTTGCAGGTGACATGATTGTATATTTAGAAACCCCATCATATCAGCCCCAAAACTCTTTAAGCTGATAAGCAACTTCAGCAAAGTCTCAGGATACAAAATCAATGTGCAAAAATCACAAGCATTTCTACACACCAATAATAGACAAGCAGAGAGCCAAATCATGAGTGAACTCCCATTCACAATTGCTACAAAGAGAATGAAATGCCTAGGAATACAATTTACAAGGGATGTGAAGGACCTCTTCAAGGAGAACTACAAACCACGGCTCAAGGAAATAAAGAGATGATGCAAATGGAAAAAAAATTCTGTGCTCATGAATAGGAAGAATTAATATTGTGAAAATGGCCATACTGCCCAAAGTAATTCATAGATTCAATGATATACCTATCAAGTTATCATTGACTTTCTTCACAGAACTAGAAAAGACTTTTAATTTAATATGAAGCCAAAAAAGAGCCCGTATAGCTAAGACAATTGTAAGCAAAAAGAACAAAGCTGGAGGCATCATTCTACCTGACTTCAAACAATACTACAAGGCTACAGGAACCAAAACAGCATAGTACTGATACCAAAACAGATATGTAGTCCAATGGAACAGAACAGAGGCCTCATAAATACTACCACGCATCCACAATCATCTGATCTTTGACAAACCTGACAAAAACAAGCAATGGGGAAAAGATTCCCTATTTAATAAATGGTGTTGGGAAAACTGGCTAGCCATATGCAGAAAACAGAAGCTGGACCCCTTCCTTACACCTTATACAAAAACTAACTCAAGATGGATTAAAAACTTAAACATAAAACCTAAAACCATAAAAACCCCAGAAGAAAACCTAGGCAATACCTTTCAGGACATAAGCAGGGGCAAAGAGTTTGTGACTAAAATACCGAAAGCAATGGCAGCAAAAGCCAAAATTGACAAATGGGATCTAATTAAGTAAAGAGCTTCTGCACAGCAAAAGAAACTATCATCAGAGTGAACAGGCAACCTACAGAATGGGAGAAATTATTTGCAATCTATCCATCTGACAAAGGGCTAATATCCAGCATCCACAAGGAACTTAAACAAACTTACAAGAAAAAAAGAAATATCCCCATCAAAAAGTGGACAATGGATATGAACAGATAGTTATCAAAAGAAGACATTTATGGAGCCAACAAATGTACGAAAAAAAGCTTATCATCACTGGTCGTTACAGAATGCAAATCAAAACTACAATGAGATACCATCTTATGCAGGTTAGAATGGTGATCCTTAGTAAGTCAGGAAACAACAGATGTTGGTGATAATGTTGAGAAACAAACCCTTTTACACTGTTGGTAGGAATGTAAATTAGTTCAATCATTGTGGAAGACAGTGTGGTGATTCCTCAAGGATCTAGAACTAGAAATTCCATTTGACTCAGAATTCCCATTACTGGGTATATGCCCAAGGGGTTATAAACCTTTCTACTCTAATGACACATGCCCATGTATGTTTATTGTGGCACCGTTCACAATAGTAAAGACTTGGAACTAATCCAAATGCCCATCAATGATGGACTGGATAAAGAAAACGTGGCACATATACACCATGGAATACTATGTGGCCATAAGAAAGGATGAGTTCATGTCTTTTGCAGGGACATGGATGAAGCTGGAAATCATCATCCTCAGCAAACTAACACAGGAACAGAAAACCAAACACCACAAGTTCACACTCATAAATGGGAGCTGAACAATGAGAACACATGGACACAGGGAGGGGTACATCACACACTGGGGCCTGTCAGGGGATGGGAGGCCAGGAAGGGAGAGCATTAGGACAAATACCTAATGCATGAGATGCTTAAAACCTCGATGACAGGTTCATAGGTGCAGCAAACCACCATGGCACATGTATACCTCTGTAACAAACCTGCACGTTCTGCACATGTATCCTAGAACTTAAAGCAAAACAAAAGAAAATTTAAAAAATATAAACTTTATCAATCACTTGATTATAACAACTTTATTTCAGAGATCCTCCACCAAACAAGAAAATCTTACCTATAATTTAATTTATTTAGCTATTAAATGATAGGCTGGGCCTAATCAATATCAAATTAAATAAGTTAAATTTGCAGGATGACTACAGATGGTGGGCATTTAGTTCCTACATAAGAAAATTCATTTTTAAAAAGCTACAGAAGAAAAAAATCTCCATTTATCAATTTACACTTTCTTATTTACCTTACCTGGGATTTATATTTAAAATAAAAAGTTTTTGGCCAGGCATGGTGGCTCATGGCTGTAATCCCAACACTTTGGGAGACCAAAGTGGGCAGACCACCTGAGGTTGGCATTTCGAGACCAGCCTGACCAACATGGAGGAACCCGTCTCTCCTAAAAATACAAAATTAGCCAGACATGGTGGCACATGCCCGTAATCCCAGCTACCTCTGAAGCTGAGGTGGAGAATTGCTTGAACCCAGGAGTCAGAGGTTGTGGTGAGCTAAGATCGTGCCATTCCACTGCAGCCTGGGCAATAAGAGTGAAACTCTATCTCAAAACAAACAAATAATAAACAAAAACAAACAACAAACAAAGTTTTCATTTAAATTTTTACAAACTAATCTATGTTAGGCATATTATTCATTTACATTTGTTTTCCTTCTTATAAAACACATTCTGCTTCTTATATTTATTTCCTTAAATACATGAATTCATCCACAGTCTCTGTAGTTCCTCTCTACTGGTACAATACATGACTCTTTCAGCTATTCATTATATATAAAAAGCTTTAAAATCCTCGACCATTCTCGCCCTTTCTATCTCAGTGCCTTGTTGTCTACAGACTTTGCAGACTGATGTGATTCCCTCTGAAACGTGAATTATTAGGTTTTTAGAAAATGTCTTTTTTTTTTTCCCCAAAGTAAAAGACAAATAGGCTGGCAATGTAAATTTATCATTTGAACAACCGTTATTTAACCAGCTAGGTTGTAATGGTCAACTCGGGATTAATGTAAAAGTGCTGTGTTGATTTTATGCATGCCGAAACTCTTTTTTGCTGTTAAGGGAATTCAGAGGTAAGATATTGCTTAAAATTTCTAAACTACTATTATCTGTTAACAAATACAAAGCATTTTATATCTGAAGTTTAATAGTGTTTTAAATTGTTTCTAATTCTTTAGCCTCACCCTGTGATCCCACTTTCATCCTGGGCTGTGCTCCCTGCAATGTGATCTGCTCCATTATTTTCCATAAACGTTTTGATTATAAAGATCAGCAATTTCTTAACTTGATGGAAAAGTTGAACGAAAACGCCAAGATTTTAAGCAGCCCCTGGATCCAGGTAAGGCCAAGATTTTTACTTCCTGATAAACCACTGATGCTCTTTTTTTCTGACAAATCCAAAATTCTATATAGATCAAGCTCTGAAGTGCATTTTTGAATACTACAGTGTTGCCCAGACAACCATGGGGTGAATATCTGGGAAAGATGGCCAACCCCTTTATTTTATGCATGGGAAATAAATGTCCCAATATAGGCCTGACTTCTAAGCCCATTAGCTCCCTTATCAATGTTTCTTCCACTAAACTCTAAAGCCCTGTTTCTATAAAGCACTTTGGTGACAGCCCCAAAGCGTGCTCATATCACTCCATGGACATCCAGGCACTTTGGAGGCTTCCATTACTCACAAGACTTGTCCTTCAGTTCACACTTTGTCACATTGTGTGGCAGAAATATCCTAATTTGAAAGACACCTCCTTCAAGAAGGGAGAATATTTGGGACCATAGAAGCTACCGAGTAACATGAATAGGGCAGGGATGTTTGATATCTCAGTTTGGGATTCTAGCTGATGAGATAGCTGGGTTAGGAATGATGAAATTATTGGTTTTATGGTGTATGAACCATAAACAGACATCACACTTATACTCTGTGTTGAATTGGCATGTTTTATACTCTGCCTAAATAATAATTGTGTGATTTTACAGAAGTCATTTAACTGCTGTGGTACGCAGTTGGAATTTGAAGTATCTTTGAGCCCCTCCTACTTGTAAAATACTAATTCCATTTCAGAGGCTGCTTGATAGAAATCAATATAGTAGGGACTAGCTTTGTACTATCAATCAGGTTGTCCAAACTCTCTTAACCTATGCTGTCGTCTACAAAACGTGAATGTGGTAATTCATGCCATCTTATGTTTCAAGATTGTAGAGAAGAATTGTAAAAGGTAACAGAATTAATATAAAGATGCTTTTATACAATAAAAAGGAGGTATGAGTCTAGAAAATGTTTATCATCTGGTTAGAATTGATTCTCTGGTCAGAATTTTCTTCCTCAAATCTTTTATAATCAGATAATTACTACATATATACAATAAAAATTTTCCCATCAAGATATATGATATATTTTATTTATATTTATAGCTATAATTTACAACCAGAGCTTGGTATGTGGTATATATGCCTTTATTAAAATCTTTTAATTTAATAAACTATTGTTTTCTCTTAGATCTGCAACAATTTTTCTCCTATCATTGATTATTTCCCGGGAACTCATAACAAATTACTTAAAAACGTTGCTTTTGTGAAAAGTTATATTTTGGAGAAAGTAAAAGAACACCAAGAATCGATGGACATGAACAACCCTCGGGACTTTATTGATTGCTTCCTGATCAAAATGGAGAAGGTAAAATGTTAACAAAAGCTTAGTTATGTGACTGCTTGTGAATCTGTGATTCATTGACTTGCTCTGTGTTTACTAGGGATGTTTAACTGGTCAAACAGTAATGCTTGAGAAGCACTTTAAGTTGTTATTGTATGAATGAATATCCAGTAAGCATAATGGAAAATATAAAATTAGATTGTTAAATAATTAGAATATGTAGACTAAATTATTTAAATAAAAATAATCTGCCCAAACAATAAAGATGGCCGAATAGGAACAGCTCTGGTCTGCAGCACCGAGCGAGATCAATGCAGAAGGTGGGTGATTTCTGCATTTCCAACTGAAGTACGTGGCTCATCTCATTGGGACTGGTTAGACAGTTAGTGCAGCCCATGGAGGGTGAGACAAAGCAGGGTGGGGCCTCGCCTCACCCAGGAAGGGCAAAGGGTCAGGGAACTCCCTCCCCTAGCCAAGGGAAGCTGTGAGGGACCCTGCCATGAGGAATGGTGCATTCTAGCCCAGATACTATGCTTTTCCCATGGTCTTCACAGCCTGCAGAGCAGGAGAGTCCCTCAGGTGCCTACACCACAAGGGCCCAGCACAAAACTGGGGGGCTGTTTGGGCAGACAGAGCTAGCTGTAGAAATTTTTTTTTTTCATACCTCAGGGGCACCGGGAACACCAGCGAGACAAAACTGTTCACTGCCTTGGAAAGAGAGCTGAAGCTAGGGAGCCAAGTGGTCTGGCTCAGTGGATCTCACCCCTACAGAGCCCAGCAAGCTCCACTGGCTTGATTCTTACTGCCAGCACAGCAGTCTGAAATTGACCTGGGACATTTGGGCTTAGTAGGGAGAGGGGCGTGCGACGTTACTGAGGCTTGAGTAGGCAGTTTTCCCCTCACAATGTAAACAAAGCCACTAGGAAGTCTGAACTGGGTGGAGCCTACTGCAGCTCCAAAAAGCTGCTGTAACCAGACTGTCTGTCCAGATTCTTCCTCTCTGGGTGGGCATCTCTGAAAGAAAGGCAGCAGCCCGTCAGACGCTTATAGATAAAACTCCCATCTCCCTGGGAAAGAGCACCTGGGGGAAGGGGCGGCTGTGCATGCAGCTTCAGCAGGCTTCAATGTTCCTGCCTGCTGGCACTGAAGAGAGTAGATCTCCCTTCAAAAGCACTTGAGTACTGCTAAAGGACAGACTGCCTCCTCAAATGGGCCCCTCACCCCCATGCCTCATGACGGGGAGACAACTCCCAGCAGAATTTGACAGACCTCATATAGGAGAGCTCCATCTGGCTGGCATCTGGCAGGTGCCCATCTGGGATAAGGCTTCCAGAAGAAGGAACAGGAAACAATCTTTGCAGGGCTGCAGCCGCTTCTGGCAATACCCAGACAAATAGGGTCTGGAGGAGACCTCCAGCAAACTCCAGCAGACCTGCAGCAGAGGGGCCTGACTGTTAGAAGGAAAGCTAACAAACAGAAAGGAATAGCATTAATATCAACCAAAGGGACATCCATACGAAAACCCCATCCAAAGGTCACCAGCATCAAAGACTAAAGGTAGATAAATCCATGAAGATGAGGAAAAAAAAAACAGTGCAAAAAGGCTGAAAATTACAAAAACCAGAGTGCTTCTTCTCCTCTAAAGGATCACAACTCCTCTCCAGCAGGGAACAAATTGGATGGAGAATGAGTTTAATGAATTGACAGAAATAGCCTTCAGAAGGTGGGTAATAACAACCTCACCGAGCTAAAGGACCATGTTCTAACCTAATGCAAGGGAGCTAAGAACCTTAAAAAAGGTTACACGAGTTGCTAATTAGAATAACTAGTTTAGAGAAGAGCATAAATGACTTGAAGGAACCGAAGAAAACAGCACAAGAACTTTGTAAAGCATACACAAGTATCAATAGCCAAATTGATCAAGCAGAAGAAAGGATATCAGAGATTGAAGATCAACCTAATGAAATAAAATGCAAGGACAAGATTAGAGAAAAAAGAATGAAAAGGAACAAACAAAGCCTCCAAGAAATATGAGATTATGTAAAAAGACCAAACCTATGTTTGATTGGTGTACCTAAATGTGATGGGGAGAATGGAACCAAGTTAGAAAACACTCTTCAGGATACTATCCAGAATAACTTCTTCAACCTAGCAAGACAGGCCAACGTTCAAATTTAGGAAATAAAGAGAAGACCACAAAGATACTCCTTGAGAAGAGCAACCCTAAGACAAAGGAAGTACATCAAACTAACAGCAGATCTTTTTGCAGAAACAGTATAAGCCAGAAGAGAGTGGGAGCCAATATTCAACATTCTTAAAGAATTTTCAATCCGGAATTTCATATTCAGCCATACTATAGCAAAGGACTATAAATCATCCTACTATAAAGACACAGGTGCACATATGTTTATTGCAGCACTATTCACAATAGCAAAGACTTGGGACCAACCCAAATGCTGATGAATGACAGACTGGATAAAGAAAATGTGGCACATATGCACTGTGGAATACTGTGCTGCCATAAAAAAGGATGAGTTCATGTCCTCTGCAGGGATATGGTTGAAGCTGGAAACCATCATCCTCAGCAGACTAACACAGGAACAGAAAACCAAACGTTGTATGCTCCCACTCATGAGTGGGAGTTGAACAATGAGAACACATGGACACATGGAGGGGAGCATCAATGCCGGGGTCAAGATGGGTGCAGCAAACCACCATGGCACGTGTATACCTATGTAACACACTTGCACCTTCTGCACATGTATCCCAGAACTTAAAATATATATATGTATAAATCTACCCAAGGAGAAACAGAATGCATATTTCAGGTGAAATGGAATCAATTACTGACAAATATGAAAATATAAAATATGCCATACGATGAAGATGAGCATCATTATTGCACACAGTTTATTTGAGAATGGGAAAGAATGGCTTAACCTAGGTGGGTTTCCTGAATTCCTGCAAATTGAAATAGCCCATAAAATATTTGCAGTGAGAGTCAGAGGAGGGTTTCAGATGGATCGGAATGCTCTACATGGAGGTGCAGAGGTGGGTGATGGAAAAGAGTAGGTGGATGGAAGAGGGAAGGGAAGCCTTCATTGAGTGTAAACTAAAATGATTTGTACAGATAACAGTTGGAATTTGGTGTCTATCAGATGATGTGTAAACATCAATCCTGTTGTCATTGCACCATTGTTGAAAAGGCTATTTTTTTCCCCTATTGAATTGTCTTGGCAACCCTGTCAAAATCCAATTGACTATAAATGTGTGAAGGTTTTTTTTGTGTGTGTGTGTGCTCTCAATTGTACTCCATTGATCTATACGTCTCTCCTAATCCCTATAGTACACCATCTTAATTACTGTAGTATTGCATTAATACCAAGTTATTAAATCAAATCAAGGTATGTGAGTCTTTTGTTATTCTTTTTCAGTACCATTTTCACTATTCTGGGTCCCTTGAATCTTCATATGAAATTTAGAATAAACTTATCAGTTTTCTCAAAGGAGCCAATGGGGATTTTGACAGGATTGCATTAAGTCTGTAGATCAGGGAATTATGTCATTTCTTAAATTGAAGTGAAATTCACACAATATATAATTAACCATTTTAAAGTGTACACTTGAGTGGTATTTAATGTATTCACAATGTTGTGCAACCACCAGCTTTCTCTGGTTTCAAAATGTTTTTATCACTCTACAAAAACATATCGTATTCATTAAATTATCACTCCATTCCTCCACCCCATCATGTAATGACCTCTAATCTTCTTTCTGTTTCCATGGATTTGCCTGTTATGGATATATAAAGGACTCATAGCATATGTAGCCTGTTATTTCTGGGTCCTTTCACATATAAAGTTTTGGAGGCTCATCTAAGTTGCAACGTGTATCAGTACTTCATTCTTTTTTGTCGCTGAAATATATTTTATTTTCCACGCACATATATCACAATTTGTTATTCATCTGTTTATGGACATCTGCATTGTTTCCAACTTTCGGCTCTTATAGATAATCTTGCTTTGACCATTTGTGTGTCTTTCTTTATGAGCATGTTTTCATCGTTCATGGGTATATTCTCAGGAGTTGAATTGCTGGGTCAAATGGTGATTTTATGTTTATCTTCTTGTATAAGAGCCAAACTTTTCTACAGTGAATGTGGCATTTTATATTCCTTCCAGCAATGTAGAAGGATTTCTATTTTTCCACATAGTTGCTAATACTTGTAATTTTCTGTATTTATTGAAGCCATCCTAGTGAATGTAAAGTGGTAGCTCATTGTGGTTTTATTTATTTATTTATTTAGAGACGGAGTCTTACTCTGTCACCCAGGCTGGAGTGCAGTGGCATGATCTCAGCTCCCTGCAACTTCTGCCTCCTGGGTTTACACAATCCTTCTGCCTCAGTCCCCAGAGTAGCTGGAATTACAGGGATGTGCCACCACACCTGGTTAATTTTTATGTTTTTGGTAGAGATGGGTTTTCACCAATTTGGCCAGGCTGGTCTCGAACTCTTGACCTCAGGTGATCTGCCCATCTTGGCCTCCCTAAGTGCTGGAATTACAGGTGGGAGCCATTGCGCCCAGCTCTCATTGTGGTTTTAACTTGTATTTAATGGCCAATGATTTTGAACTTGAATAATAATATATTATTATTATTCTATATATATAATATTATATATAGTAAAATAATATAATATATTATTACCCATTTGTATATCTTCTTTGGATACATGCCATTCAAGTACATTTTCTATTTAAATTAAGTTGCTTTTTCTTTTTAAGCTGTTGGAATGGTTTGTGTATTCAAAACATTAAACTCTTACATATACATAATATGAAAATAATTCCTCTCATTCATTCGGTTGTCATTTCACATTCTTAATTATATTCTTGCTGCACCAAGTTTAATTTTGATGAAGTTTCATTTATCTATTTTTCCTCTTGCTGCTCTGGTATCAAATTTATAAATCTATTGCCAAATATGAAGTCATGAAGATTTACCCCTACGTTTTATTCTAAGAGTTTTATAGTTTTAGCTCTTATATTTAAGTTTTTCCATCCATTTTCAGTTATATTTTTCATTTGGAGTGAAGTAAGGAAGGTTTCAGCTTCATTCTTCTGCATTTCACTGTCCTCTTGTCTCATCACCATTTGTTGAAGAGATTCTTTCCTCGGATTGAATGGTCTAGGCACCCTTGATGAAAGTAAATTTGCCATAGATATTTAGGTTTATTTCGTGATTTCAGTTTCATTCCATTTGTCTTGATGATATCTTTATGCTAGTACCACACTGTTCTGATTATTATACTTTGTAGTAAGTTTTGAAGTTGGAAACTGAGTACTCACAGATACAGAAATTAAGTAGAAATTACTTAGGCAGATAGTATGCCTTTGGGAGTCCTCAGTAAGGTTTTTCTTTTTAATGGAAAACAGCCCCAAATCATTTTCTAACAAAGAGCAGCTTGTAAAATTGAGCTGCAGACACAGATGAGGAAGCTGGAAGCTTCTTGGGTGAATGCTGGTAGTACAGAACTACCTGTAACCAGGCATGTTCAAAATGGCGGCTTCATCTTCCCTCCCCTTTGCCAGCAACGTGTACAGTAAGGAGCAGATAAGATGGCACCGGTCAAGTGGAAAGTCCATATGCCTAATAAGATTACAGTGGGGAGGCCAGCCTTGCCCACCTGCTATGTAAATGTCACACCTGATTAAACCAATCTCTATGGGCTCTGTGTAAATCAGACACTGCTTCCTCCAGCCTGCCTATATGATCTGCTGTCATCCACCTCCTTCCCCTTTGTCCAATGTCCCTCTCTCGCACAAGAAGGTGCTCTTTTCTCTCCTTTCTTCTATTACATTTTCTGCTACTTAACCCACTCATATGTGTCCGTGTCCTAAATTGTCCTGGGGCGTGATGACAAACCCGAGGGTGTACATCCCAGACAACGTGGCTGTTCATCTTTCTCTGTGTCTAATGAGATGAACATGTTTTTCTCTTTTATTCTAATATGGTGTAGTACACTGATTGACTTTCTTGTTAAACCACTTTTGCATTTCTGGGATAAATCTCACTTGTTTATTGTGTATTTATATATTTTTTAATTTTGTAAAAAAATTGTGGCAAAATACACATAACATAAAAGTGTCTGTATTAATCATTTTAAGTGTATAGTGTATTGGTATTAATTACCTCAAACCATAAGAATCCTATAGAAAAAAATCTATAAAATTCCATTCTGGATACAGGCTTTAGAAAAGAATTTATGAGTAATTCCTCAAAAGCAATTGGAACCAAAATGAATATTGACAGGTGGGACCTAATTAAAGAGCTTTTGCACACGAAGAGAAACTACCAACAGAATAAACAGACAACCTACAGAATGGGACAAAATACTTGCAAACTGTGAATCCAACAATGGTTCAATAGCAAGAATCTATAAGGAAGTTAAACAATTCAACAAGTTAAAAAATAAGTAACCCCATTAAAAAGTGGGCAAAGGACATATGTCCTTCCAAAGAAGACATACACATGGCCAACAAGCACATGACAAAATACTCAACATCACTAATAATCAGAGAATTGCAAATCAAAACCACAGTGAGATATCATCTCATACCAGTCAAAATGGATATGATTAAAAAGTCAAAAAAGTAACAGACGTTGGTGAGACTGCAGAGAAAAGAGAACAGTTATATACTACTGGTGGGAATGTAAGTTAGTTCAGCCATATGGAAAGTAGTTTGGAGATTTCTCAAAGAACGAAATGCAGAACTATCATTCGATTTCACTACTGGGTATGTACCCAATGGAAAACAAATTGTTTTACCAAAAAGACACATGTGCTCATATGTCCATTCCTGCACTTTTCTCAATAGTAAAGACATAGAACCAACCAATGATGTGTCACATAAAGAAAATTTCTATTATTATACATAAATTTATATTATATATTTAATATAAATTTATATTATTATATAATATATAATATTATATATAATCATATATAAATTTATATTATTATAAATTTATAATTTATAATTTAATGGGCATATATAAATTTATATTATTATATATAATAATATATATAAATTTATATTATTATATATAATAATATATATAAATTTATATTATTATATATAAGTTTATATTAACATATATTATATATAAATTTATCATATATAAATTTATATTATTATAAATTTATAATTTATAATTTAATGGGCACAATAATAGTACATATTTATGGGGTGTACTGTAGTATTTCAGTACATGTATACAATGTGTAATGATCAAGCAGGATGGTTAACATATCTATAACCTCAAATATTTTTCATTTCCTTGTGCTGGAAACATTAAAAATCTGCTCTTCTAGCTATTTTAAAATATACAATAAGATGTTGTTAATTATGGTCACTCTATACCGCTATAGAACACTATTACTTATTCCTTTTATATAGCTGAACTTTTGTATCTGTTAACCAACTTCTGGCTATCTCCCTTACTTCTCTACCTCTACTAACTATCCTGCTATTTCTTTCTTTTTTTAAATTGCATTTTAAGTTCTGGGATGCATGTGCAGAACATGCAGGTTTGTTACATAGGTATACATGTGCCGTGGTGGTTTGCTGCACCCAACAATCCAGCATCTACATTAGGTATTTCTCCTAATGCTATCCCTCCCCTACTCCCCCAACCTCTCGACACACCCTGGTGTGTGATTTTCCCCTCCCTATGTCTGTGTGTTCTCATTGTTCAACTCCCACTTATAGGTGAGAATATGTGGTGTTTTGTTTTCTGTTCCTGGTTTAATCTTGGAAGGGTGTATATGGGAAGGAATTTATCCATTTATTCTAGATTTCACAGTTTATTTGCATAGAGGTGTTTTCAGTATTCTCTGATGGTAGTTTGTATTCCTGTGGGGTCAGTGGTAATAACCCCTTTATCATTTTTTATTGTGTCTATTTGATTCTTCTCTCTTTTCTTTTTTATTAATCTGGCTAGTAACCTATCTATTTTGTTAATCTTAGCAAAAAAACAGTTCCTGGATTCATTAATTTTTTGAAGAGTTTTTCACATCTCTATCTTCTTCAATACTGCTCTGATTTTAGTTATTTCTTGTCTTCTGTGAGCTTTTGAATATGTTTGCTGTTGCTTCTCTAGTTCTTTTAATTGTGATGTTAGGGTGTTCATTTCAGATCTTTCCTGCTTTCTCCTGTGGGCATTTAGTGCTCTAAATTTGCCTCTAAACACTGTTTTAGCTGTGTCCCAGGGATTCTGGTACATTGTGTGTTTGTTCTCATTGGTTTCAAAGAACATCTTTTTTTCTGCCTTCATTTTGTTATTTACCCAGTAGTCATTCAGGAGCAGGTTGTTCAGTTTCCACATAGTTGTGCAGTTTTGAGTGAGTTTCTTAATCCTGAGTTCTAATTTGATTGCACTGTGATCTGAGAGACTGTTTGTTATGATTTCTGTTCTTTTACATTTGCTGATGAGTGTTTTACTTTCAATTATGTGGCTGATTTTAGAATAAGTGCAGTGTGACGCTGAGAAGAATGTATATTCTGTTGATTTGGGGTGGAGAGTTGTGTAGATGTCTATTAGGTCCTCTTGGTCCAGAGCTGAGTTCAAGTCCTGAATATCCTTGTTAATTTTCTGTCTCATTGATCTGTCTAATTTTGACAATGGGGTGTTAAATTCTCACATTATTATTGTGTGGGAGTCTCAGTTTCTTTGTAAGTCTCTAAGAACTTGTTTTATGAATATTGGCGCTCCTGCATTGGGTGCATATACATTTAGGATAGTTAGCTCTTCTTGTTGCATTGATCCCTTTACCATTATGTAATGCCCTTCTTTGTTTCTTTAGTCTTTGTTGGTTTAAAGTCTGTTTTATGAGAGACTAGGATTGCAAGCCCTGCCTTTTTTTTTTTTTTTTTTTTTTTTGCTTGGTAAAAATTGCTTGGTAAATCTTCTTCCATCCCTTTTATTTGAGCCTTGGTGTGTCTTTGCACATGAGATGTGTCTCCTGAATGCAGAACACTGATGGATCTTGACTCTTTGTCCAATTTTCCAGTCTGTGTCTTTTAACTGGGGCATTTCGTCCATTTACATTTAAGGTTAATGTTGTTATGTGTAAATTTGATCCTGTCATTATTACGCCTGCTGGTTATTTTGCCCATTAGTTGATGCAGTTTCTTTATAGTGTTGATAGCCTTTACAATTTGGTATGTTTTTGCAGTAGCTGGTTCTGGTTTTTCGTTTCCATATTTAGTGTTTTCATCAGGAGCTCTCGTAAGGCAGGCCTGGTGGTGACAAAAATCTCTCAGCATTTGCTTTTCTATAAAGGATTTTATTTTATTTCTTCGCTTTGAAGCTTAGTTTCACTGGATATAAAATTCTGGGTTGAAAATTCTTTTCTTTTTTTTTTTTTAAATTAATTAAGTAATTAATTAATTAATTTATTTTTAAATTTATTTATTATTATTATACTTTAAGTTGTAGGGTACATGTGCATAACGTGCAGGTTTGTTACATATGTATACTTGTGCCATGTTGGTCTGCTGCACCCATCAACTCGTCATTTACATCAGGTATAACTCCCAATGCAATCCCTCCCCCCTGCCCCCTCCCCATGATAGGCCCCGGTGTGTGATGTTCCCCTTCCTGAGTCCAAGTGATCTCATTGTTCAGTTCCCACCTATGAGTGAGAACATGCGGTGTTTGGTTTTCTGTTCTTGTGATAGTTTGCTAAGAATGATGGTTTCCAGCTGCATCCATGTCCCTACAAAGGACGCAAACTCATCCTTTTTTATGGCTGCATAGTATTCCATGGTGTATATGTGCCACATTTTCTTAATCCAATCTGTCACTGATGGACATTTGGGTTGATTCCAAGTCTTTGCTATTGTGAATAGTGCTGCAATAAACATACGTGTGCATGTGTCTTTCTAGCAGCATAATTTATAATCCTTTGGGTATATCCCCAGTAATGGGATGGCTGGGTCATATGGTACATCTAGTTCTAGATCCTTGAGGAATCGCCATACTGTTTTCCATAATGGTTGAACTAGTTTACAATCCCACCAACAGTGTAAAAGTGTTCCTATTTCTCCACATCCTCTCCAGCACCTGTTGTTTCCTGACTTTTTAATGATCGCCATTCTAACTGGTGTGAGATGGTATCTCATTGTGGTTTTGATTTGCATTTCTCTGATGGCCAGTGATGATGAGCATTTTTTCATATGTCTGTTGGCTGTATGAATGTCTTCTTTTGAGAAATGTCTGTTCATATCCTTTGCCCACTTTTTGATGGGGTTGTTTGTTTTTTTCTTGTAAATTTGTTTGAGTTCTTTGTAGGTTCTGGATATTAGCCCTTTGTCAGATGAGTAGATTGCAAAAATTTTCTCCCATTCTGTAGGTTGCCTGTTCACTCTGATGGTAGTTTCTTTTGCTGTGCAGAAGCTCTTTAGTTTAATTAGATCCCATTTGTCAATTTTAGCTTTTGCTGCCGTTGCTTTTGGTGTTTTAGACATGAAGTCTTTGCCCATGCCTATGTCCTGAATGGTACTACCTAGGTTTTCCTCTAGGATTTTTATGGTATTAGGTGTAACGTTTAAGTCTCTAATCCATCTTGAATTAATTTTCGTATAAGGAGTAAGGAAAGGATCCAGTTTCAGCTTTCTACTTATGGCTAGCCAATTTTCCCAGCACCATTTATTAAATAGGGAATCCTTTCCCCATTTCTTGTTTTTCTCAGGTTTGTCAAAGATCAGATGGCTGTAGATGTGTGGTATTATTTCTGAGGACTCTGTTCTGTTCCATTGGTCTATATCTCTGTTTTGGTACCAGTACCATGCTGTTTTGGTTACTGTAGCCTTGTAGTATAGTTTGAAGTCAGGTAGCGTGATGCCTCCAGCTTTGTTCTTTTGACTTAGGATTGTCTTGGAGATGCGGGCTCTTTTTTGGTTCCATATGAACTTTAAAGCAGTTTTTTCCAATTCTGTGAAGAAACTCATTGGTAGCTTGATGGGGATGGCATTGAATCTATAAATTACCTTGGGCAGTATGGCCATTTTCACGATATTGATTCTTCCTATCCATGAGCATGGTATGTTCTTCCATTTGTTTGTGTCCTCTTTTATTTCACTGAGCAGTGGTTTGTAGTTCTCCTTGAAGAGGTCCTTTACATCCCTTGTAAGTTGGATTCCTAGGTATTTTATTCTCTTTGAAGCAATTGTGAATGGAAGTTCATTCATGATTTGGCTCTGTGTTTGTCTGTTATTGGTGTATAAGAATGCTTGTGATTTTTGCACATTAATTTTGTATCCTGAGACTTTGCTGAAGTTGCTTATCAGCTTAAGGAGATTTTGGGCTGAGACAATGGGGTTTTCTAAATATACAATCATGTCATCTGCAAACAGGGACAATTTGACTTCTTCTTTTCCTAACTGAATACCCCTGATTTCTTTCTCTTGCCTAATTGCCCTAGCCAGAACTTCCAACACTATGTTGAATAGGAGTGGTGAGAGAGGGCATCCCTGTCTTGTGCCAGTTTTCAAAGGGAATTTTTCCAGTTTTTGCCCATTCAGTATGATATTGGCTGTGGGTTTGTCATAAATAGCTCTTATTATTTTGAGGTACGTTCCATCAATACCGAATTTATTGAGAGTTTTTAGCATGAAGGGCTGTTGAATTTTGTCAAAAGCCTTTTCTGCATCTATTGAGATAATCATGTGGTTCTTGTCTTTGGTTCTGTTTATATGCTGGATTATGTTTATTGATTTGCGAATGTTGAACCAGCCTTGCATCCCAGGGATGAAGCCCACTTGATCATGGTGGATAAGCTTTTTGATGTGTTGTTGAATCCGGTTTGCCAGTATTTTATTGAGGATTTTTGCATCGATGTTCATCAGGGATATTGGTCTAAAATTCTCTTTTTTTGTTGTGTCTCTGCCAGGCTTTGGTATCAGGATGATGTTGGCCTCATAAAATGAGTTAGGGAGGATTCCCTCTTTTTCTATTGATTGGAATAGTTTCAGAAGGAATGGTACCAACTCCTCCTTATACCTCTGGTAGAATTCAGCTGTGAATCCATCTGGTCCTGGACTTTTTTTGGTTGGTAGGCTATTAATTATTGCCTCAATTTCAGAGCCTACTATTGGTCTATTCAGGGATTCAACTTCTTCCTGGTTTAGTCTTGGAAGAGTGTAAGTGTCCAGGAAATTATCCATTTCTTCTAGGTTTTCCAGTTTATTTGCGTAGAGGTGTTTATAGTATTCTCTGATGGTAGTTTGTATTTCTGTGGGGTCGGTGGTGATATCCCCTTTATCATTTTTAATTGCGTCGATTTGATTCTTCTCTCTTTTCTTCTTTATTAGTCTTGCTAGTGGTCTGTCAATTTTGTTGATCTTTTCAAAAAACCAACTCCTGGATTCATTGATTTTTTGGAGGGTTTTTTGTGTCTCTATCTCCTTCAGTTCTGCTCTGATCTTAGTTATTTCTTGCCTTCTGCTAGCTTTCGAATGTGTTTGCTCTTGCTTCTCTAGTTCTTTTAATTGCGATGTTAGAGTGTCAATTTTTGATCTTTCCTGCTTTCTCTTGTGGGCATTTAGTGCTATGAATTTCCCTCTACACACTGCTTTAAATGTGTCCCAGAGATTCTGGTATGTTGTATCTTTGTTCTCATTGGTTTCAAAGAACATCTTTATTTCTGCCTTCATTTCGTTATGTACCCAGTAGTCATTCAGGAGCAGGTTGTTGAGTTTCCATGTAGTTGAGCGGTTTTGATTGAGTTTCTTAGTCCTGAGTTCTAGTTTGATTGCACTGTGGTCTGAGAGACAGTTTGTTATAATTTCTGTTCTTGTACATTTGCTGAGGAGTGCTTTACTTCCAATTATATGGTCAATTTTGGAGTAAGTACGATGTGGTGCTGAGAAGAATGTATATTCTGTTGATTTGGGGTGGAGAGTTCTATAGATGTCTATTAGGTCTGCTTGCTGCAGAGATGAGTTCAATTCCTGGATATCCTTGTTAACTTTCTGTCTCGTTGATCTGTCTAATGTTGACAGTGGAGTGTTGAAGTCTCCCATTATTATTGTATGGGAGTCTAAGTCTTTTTGTAAGTCTCTAAGGACTTGCTTTATGAATCTGGGTGCTCCTGTATTGGGTGCATATATGTTTAGGATAGTTAGCTCTTCCTGTTGAATTGATCCCTTTACCATTATGTAATGGCCTTCTTTGTCTCTTTTGATCTTTGATGGTTTAAAGTCTGTTTTATCAGAGACTAGGATTGCAACCCCCGCTTTTTTTTGTTCTCCATTTGCTTGGTAAATCTTCCTCCATCCCTTTATTTTGAGCCTATGTATGTCTCTGCGTGTGAGATGGGTCTCCTGAATACAGCAGACTGATGGGTCTTGACTCTTTATCCAGTTTGCCAGTCTGTGTCTTTTAATTGGAGCATTTAGTCCATTTACATTTAAGGTTAAGATTGTTATGTGTGAACTTGATCCTGCCATTATGATATTAACTGGTTATTTTGCTCGTTAGTTGATGCAGTTTCTTCCTAGCCTTGATGGTCTTTACATTTTGGCATGTTTTTGCAATGGCTGGTACCGGTTGTTCCTTTCCATGTTGAGTGCTTCCTTCAGGGTCTCTTGTAAGGCAGGCCTAGTGGTGACAAAATCTCTAAGCATTTGCTTATCTGTAAAGGATTTTATTTCTCCTTCATTTATGAAACTTAGTTTGGCTGGATATGAAATTCTGGGTTTAAAATTCTTTTCTTTAAGAATGTTGAATATTGGCCCCCACTCTCTTCTGGCTTGGAGAGTTTCTGCCGAGAGATCTGCTGTGAGTCTGATGGGCTTCCCTTTGTGGGTAACCCGACCTTTCTCTCTGGCTGCCCTTAAGATTTTTTCCTTCATTTCAACTTTGGTGAATCTGGCAATTATGTGTCTTGGAGTTGCTCTTCTCGAGGAGTATCTTTGTGGCGTTCTCTGTATTTCCTGGATTTGAATGTTGGCCTGCCCTACTAGGTTGGGGAAGTTCTCCTGGATGATATCCTGAAGAGTGTTTTCCAACTTGGTTCCATTTTCCCCCTCACTTTCAGGCACCCCAATCAGACGTAGATTTGGTCTTTTTACATAATCCCATACTTCTTGCAGGCTTTGTTCATTTCTTTTTCTTCTTTTTTCTTTTGGTTTCTCTTCTCGCTTCATTTCATTCATTTGATCCTCAATCGCTGATACTCTTTCTTCCAGTTGATCGAGTCGGTTACTGAAGCTTGTGCATTTGTCACGTATTTCTCGTGTCATGGTTTTCATCTCTTTCATTTCGTTTATGACTTTCTCTGCATTAATTACTCTAGCCGTCAATTCTTCCACTTTTTTTTCAAGATTTTTAGTTTCTTTGCGCTGGGTACGTAATTCCTCCTTTAGCTCTGAGAAATTTGATGGACTGAAGCCTTCTTCTCTCATCTCGTCAAAGTCATTCTCCATCCAGCTTTGATCCGTTGCTGGCGATGAGCTGTGCTCCTTTGCCGGGGGAGATGTGCTCTTATTTTTTGAATTTCCAGCTTTTCTGCCCTGCTTTTTCCCCATCTTTGTGGTTTTATCTGCCTCTGGTCTTTGATGATGGTGATGTACTGATGGGGTTTTGGTGTAGGTGTCCTCCTGTTTGATAGTTTTCCTTCTAACAGTCAGGACCCTCAGCTGTAGGTCTGTTGGAGATTGCTTGAGGTCCACTCCAGACCCTGTTTGCCTGGGTATCAGCAGCAGAGGTTGCAGAAGATAGAATATTTCTGAACAGCGAGTGTACCTGTCTGATTCTTGCTTTGGAAGCTTCCTCTCAGGGGTGTACTCCACCCTGTGAGGTGTGGGGTGTCAGACTGCCCCTAGTGGGGGATGTCTCCCAGTTAGGCTACTCAGGGGTCAGGGACCCACTTGAGCAGGCAGTCTGTCCCTTCTCAGATCTCAACCTCCATGTTGGGAGATCCACTGCTCTCTTCAAAGCTGTCAGACAGAGTCGTTTGAGTCTGCAGAGGTTTCTGCTGCTTTGTTGTTGTTGTTGTTGTTGTGTAGCTGTGCCCTGTCCCCAGAGGTGGAGTCTACAGAGACAGGCAGGTTTCCTTGAGCTGCTGTGAGCTCCACCCAGTTGGAGCTTCCCAGCAGCTTTGTTTACCTACTTAAGCCTCAGCAATGGCGGGCGCCCCTCCCCCAGCCTCGCTGCTGCCTTGCCGGTAGATCACAGACTGCTGTGCTAGCAATGAGGGAGGCTCCGTGGGCGTGGGACCCTCCCACCCAGGTGTGGGATATGATCTCCTGGTGTGCCTGGTTGCTTAAAGCGCAATATTGGGGTGGGAGTTACCCGATTTTCCAGGTGTTGTGTGTCTCAGTTCCCCTGGCTAGGAAAAGGGATTCCCTTCCCCCTTGCGCTTCCCAGGTGAGGCGATGCCTCGCCCTGCTTCAGCTCTCGCTGGTCGGGCTGCAGCAGCTGACCAGCACCGATCGTCCAGCACTCCCCAGTGAGATGCACCCAGTACCTTAGTTGAAATTGCAGAAATCACCGGTCTTCTGTGTCGCTCGCGCTGGGAGTTGGAGACTGGAGCTGTTCCTATTCGGCCATCTTGCTCCGCCCCTCGAAAATTCTTTTCTTTAAGAAGGTTGAATATTGGCCCCCACTCTCTTCTGGCTTGTAGGGTTTCTGCAGAGAGATCCACTGTTAGTCTAGTGAGATTCCCTCGGTGGGTAACCCGACCCTTCTCTCTGGCTGCCCTTAGCGTTTTTCCTTCATTTCAACCTTGGTGAATCTGACAGTTATGTGTCTTGGGGTTACTCCTCTCAAGAAGTATCTTTGTGGTATTCTTTGTTTTTTCTGAATTTGAATGTTGGACTGTCTTGCTAGGTTGGGGAAGTTCTCCTGGATAATATCCTGAAGAGTGTATCCCAACTTGGTTCCCCTTTCCCCATCAATTTCAGGTACACCAATCAAACGTAGGCTTGGTTTTTTCACATAGTCTCATATTTCTTGGAGGCTTTGTGTATTTCTTTTCATTTTTTTTCCTCCAATCTTGTGTTCAGGCTTTATTTCATTAAGTTGATCTTTAATCTCTGATATCCTTTCTTCTACTTGATCAATTCAGCTATTCATACTTATGTATGTTTCATGAAGTTCTTGTGCTTTGTTTTTCAGCTCCATCAGGTCATTTATGTTCTTCTGTAACCTGGTTATTCAAGCTAGCCATTTGTCTAACCTTTTTTCAAGGTTCTTAGCTCCCTTGCATTGGGTTAGAATATACTCCTTTCTCTCAGAGAAGTTTGTTATTACCCGCCTTCTGAACCCTACTTCTGTCAATTCATCAAACTCATTCTCTGTCCAGTTTTGTTCCCTGCTGGTGAGGAGTTGTGATTCTTTGGAGGAGAAGAGGTGTTCTGTTTTTTTTTTTTTTTTTAATTTTCAGTCTTTTTGTACTGGTTTTTCCTCATCTTCATTGATTTATCTACCTTTGGTCTTTGATGTTGGTGACCTTCAGATGGGGTTTTTGTGTGGACATCCTTTTAGTTGGTGTTGATGCTGTTGGTTTCTGTTTGTTAGCTTTCCTTCTAACAGTCAAGCCCTTCTGCTGCAAGTCTGCTGGGGTTTGCTGGAGGTCAACTGCAGACCCTGTTTGCCTGGGTATCACCAGTGGAAGCTGCAGAGCAACAAAGATTGCTGTCTCTTCTGTCTTCTGGAAGTTTGTCTCATTGGGGCACCCACTAGATGCCAGCAAGAGCTCACCTTTCTGAGGTGTCTGTGAACCCCTGCTTGGAGGTGTCTCCCATCAGGAGCCACGGGGTCAGGGACCCACTTGAGGAGGCAGTGTTTCCTTTAGTAGAGCTCAGGCACTGTGCTGGTAGATCTGCTGCTCTCTTCAGAGTCAGCACGCCAGAATGTTTAAGTCTGCTGAAGCTGCGCCCACAGTTGCCCCTTCCCCCAGGTGCTCTGCCCCAATGAGACAGTAGTTTTACTTATAAGCCCCTGATTGGGGCTGCTGCTTTTTTTTTCAGAGATGCCCTGCCCAGAGAGGAGGAACCTAGAGGGGCAGTCTGGCTACAGCTGCTTTGCTGAAGTGCAATGGGCTCTGGCCAGTCCAACTTCCCAGCCATTTTGTTTACACTGTGAGGGAAAAATTACCTACTCAAGCCTCAGTAATGGCGGATGCCCCTTCCCCCACCAAACTCATGCATCCCAGGTAAACTTCAGACTGCTGTGCTGGCAGGGAGAATTTCAAGCCAGTGGATCTTAGCTTGCTGGGCTCCATGGGGATGGGATCTCCTGAGCAAGACCACTTGGCTCTTTGGCTTCAACCCCCTTTGCAGATGAGTGAAAAGTTCTGTCTCTCTGGCGTTCCAGGTGCCATTGGGGTATGAAAAAAATCTCCTGCAGCTAGCTCGGAGTCTGTCCACATGGCTCCCCAGTTTTGTACTTGAAACCCAGTGCCCTTGTGGTGTTGTCATCTGAGGGAATCTCCTGGTCTGCAGGTTGCGAAGACCACGGGAAAACTTAAAGTGCACTATTCTTCATGACACAATTCCTCGCTGCTTCTCTAGGCTGGGTGGGGGGAGTTCCCTGACCCTTTGGGGTTCCCGGATGAGGTGATGCTCCACCCTGCTTTGACTTGCCCTCTGTGGGCTGCACCATCTAAACAGTCCCAATGAGAAGAGCTGGGTAATTCAGTTGGAAATGCAGGAATAACCTGCCTTCTTTGTTGATCTTGCTGGGAGCTGCAGATTGAAACTCTTCCGATTTGACCATCTTGCCAGCCACCCCCATTATTAAGTTTCTTCAAGGTAATTATTTTTAATTCCTTTTTTGAATATTTGTTGATTTGATTTTCATCAAGTTCTATTATTTGAAAGTTATTATGTCTTTTTGGTGGTGTCATATTTCTTGATTTTTCATGTTGTGTCCCTGCATTGATGTCTATGCATGTGGTGGGACAATGGCTATTCCAGTTTCTAGAGTGGATTTCATAGAGAAAGACTTTTATCTGAAGTTGAGTGTTTGTGTGCAGGTAATGAAGAGTGGGTAAGTCAGTTTTTGAATAGATGCCATGTGATAGTATCTGTGTAATTTCTCTAGCTGTGGTCAACATCAGCAATAATTTTGGGTGCCTCAGTGGCCTAGGCTATGGAAGTTTGCAGCAGCATCAGAAGTAGTGTAGGTTGTTAATGTCCTTGGTGTCAAAGTATTTGGGCATCCTCCTATTTTTATTTTCCTAAAATTGGAGTGACTTAGCCTAAGGGATTCCTTTTGGTGTTAGCTCTGACATGGCATATGCGCAGCTGCATTGGTGCTGGGTTACAAATACAGGTCCGTGAAATTGTCATAGAGTCATCATTCTAGACTCAGGGTCTTTTAAACATGTATTGTGACACCTGGGTCTTGGGGTGCAGATTCACTCTCAGGCAGAGTTGAATGTAGATTGCCCACAGAGCCAAGATCTATGACTCTGTAGCACACTCTAGCAGCTGAAGCCCACAGACTGAGTTGTAGCTGTGAGTCTGTTTCTGTGGGTGAGGTGCAGGACAATGCCCTGGCCTGCCTCTGACATAGAAGGGGTGCTCTTTAGATTTGAGCACAGCAAGTAGAATATGGCTACTATCATTAATATGATAGGATAGGCACACAACTGCTAAATAACCAAGCTCAAATCAACAGATGGAAATGTTAATACTGGTTTTGTGAGTGCACTGTTCTTACTTAAGAATAATTTTTAACATGACAAGCTTAGAAAACTGTATGAAGCTGATGTTACCAAGGGAGAGGATTGTCTTCCTCTAATTAGTAGACATGTTGAGTGGATCTAGTCTATTTCAGTGGTGTTGATTACACAATATTCAATATGACACACATCACTTGGAGACTCTAAAAGCATCATTAATTTATTAGTGGCCTAGGGACTGGTTAAAAAGTAATATGTTTTGTATATTGATGATCTCTTTCAACTAAGTATTCCTTATCCATTGCTTTCTTTCTTCTAACTTCCAATTTATGAGAACTCCAGCCTCTGAGCCTTGGCATATGCATTACCCTTAATCTCTCCTTTATCCCCTGTGACAATTAATTGCTTTATTCTCCATCTTCATGATTGTCCTTTCTCTTCACTTTGTATATTTTTTACTTATTCCTGCACTACTGCATCCTAGAACAAGTTTTCTGTTGCCTCCCATCTAGATTATAATAGTGTGGGCCCATCTTGTCATTGCAAACCCATTCTCTTTCTCTACGATTTATCCTACGTTTTGCTGTCATATTGCTTTTTTCATATTGGTTTTTGCAAAATTTCAACTTTGTAATGAATCTGGAGGCAATATTGAGTCCATGTACCTTTCTGACAGAAGAAGGTAATTGCAGACTCTTGATTCAGGCTCACAGTATCTAATGATATGGCCCTAATTTACTTTTTTTATTAATTTAGATTGCAGTTGTCTACAGGTAATAATGACTTTAACACATAATGTCTTTACTTATCTCAAATACAGGGAATCTCACAGTGGGGCAATCTAGGGATAATATAGCATCCCCAAAGCAGTAGAGAGTCAAGGGCCTTCCTTTTTCCCACTAAATTTAGTATACAGACCTTCATTTTCATGATTAAATCCCAGGATGGAGTCTATTCTACCTCCTACTTCACATTTGTGTTTTGGGTATGAAAGAGGAAATAGAAGAAGTGGACCTAGAGACCTTCTGCTTATATCTTTTGGGAAAAAACTATGCTGTGTGACTCAGCTAACTGCAAAGAGCCTGATGAATGGAATTTTTAAGGCAAGCATGGAACAAGGGGGTAGGAAATAAAACTTGGGCAAGTTGGTCTACAGCTTCTGCTACACCATACAGTATTTTTTTCTAGTAGTATGCTTTCTAGTTTCTATGTTGGTAACTATATAACAATGTGAGTAATTTTGAACTCACTGTAATCAAATATGCTGGTAAATAATTTGTCAGATAATTGCATTAAATCATTCCTAGGAAAAGCACAACCAACAGTCTGAATTTACTATTGAAAACTTGGAAAACGCTGCAGTTGACTTGTTTGGAGCTGGGACAGAGACGACAAGCACAACCCTGAGATATGCTCTCCTTCTCCTGCTGAAGCACCCAGAGGTCACAGGTATGATCAAAGATAATGAGTAAATTGGTTTTCAGAAAAGATGTTGGGAAGGTGTTGCTAGTGTCCTCCTTCATTATTTAAATTTCATTATTTAAATTTCTGTGCTTCCAGCTGTAATATGTTCCAAACTAATGGTAATTAAAATGGGATATATTGTCCTGGTATGGTGGCTCACACTTGTAATCCCAGTAGTTTGGGAGGCTGAGGTGGGTGGATCACTTGAAGCCAGGAGTTCAAGACCATCCTGGCTAACATGGCCAAACCCCATCTCTAATAAAAATATAACATTTAGCCAGGCATCGTGGCACACGGGTGTAATCCCAGCTGCTCAGGAGGCTGAGGCACCGTAATCGCTTGAACCCAGGTGACGGAGGCTGTAGTAAGTCAAGATTTTGCCACTGCACTACAGCCTGGGCAGCAGAGTGAGACTCTGTCTCAGAAAGAAAAAAACAGAAGAAGAAAATATAAAAGGTTATCTTTGCACGGTAGAGGAAGATAACTGAGAGAAATGAAGACAGCATGGCAGTGGCAAAAGCAATAGAGCTCTGGTCCAGCATGTCTGAATTTCATAGACAACGATTTCTGGCAGGAAGAGACAAGATAAATTGGCCTGGGATTGCATGTTGGTTTTATTATGAGAAGGCCATTTTAAATAGCAAGTACATTATTGAAGATAACTCTTCTCATTCTCAAAATTTCAGGTTTGAATGCTGGAGTAGGGAAACTGAAAACTCTACTTATTGAAGGATAAATGGTAATCCTAGAAATGTAGCGAGTCTGCCTGAGAAAATTCCTAGTCCGATAAGTACTCTAAAAAGTTAGATTCATAAGAAAGGTAATTCTGTTTACTAGAAGAGTTACCTGAAGAATGTTCCATTTAGGCAGAATATGTACCTGAGACAATTTTCATGTAATTGGTGTTGGACAAAATAAGATTTTTTTTAAAGGAGGCAATAATTTTACCTTTTATGAACAACTTTACTTTAGAAATTTACTTTTAGGGACTTTCGGTTATGCTGCACATAAGAAATATTCTTTTTTTCTCCTATGTCAGTATCCCCCATTGAAATGACAATAAGCCAATAACGAATAAGAATTAGGCCTTTTTTTGGAACAGTTACTAGCCTATTGAGTTCTAGATGATTTTTTTTCACCTTTTATTATAAATTAAAGGGTACAAATACAGGTTTGTTCCATAGGTAAGTTGTGTAACACTGAGGCTTGGGGTCCCAGCTATTCCATCACACTGACAGTAAACATATTACCCAGTAGATGGTTCTTCAGCCCACATCTCTTCCTTCCCTCCCCCATCTAGTGATCCTCAGTGTCTATTGTTCCCATCTTTAAGTTCTTGTGTATTCAGTGTTTACCTCCCACTTATAAGTGAGAACATGTGGTATTTGGTTTTCTGTTCTTGTGTTAGATTGCTTAGGATAATGGCCTCCCACTTCATCTATTGTCCTGCAAAAAACATAATTTTTGTTCTTTCTTATGATGGCATAACATTTCATTGTGTATGTATTAGTCTGTTCTCATGCTGCTAATAAAGACATACCTGAGACGGGGTAAAGGAAAGAGATTTAATGGACTCTCAATTCTACACAGCTGGAAAGGCCTCACAATAAGTCTCTGATAGAGACTTATTCACTATCATGAAAATAGCATGGGAAAGTCCGGCCTCCGTGATTAAATTACCTCCCAATGAGTCCCTCCCATGACATGTGGGAATTATGGGAGCTAGAATTCAAGATGAGATTTGGGTGGGGACCCAGCCTAACCATATCAGTGTCTATTTACCACATTTTCCTTGTACAATCCAATGTTGATGAGCACAGAAGTGGATTCCATTTCTTTGCTATTGTGAAAAGCACTACAGTGAACATAGTGAGGTGTGTGTCTTTTTGAGAGAATAAATATTTCTGGGGCATATACTCCCTAGTGGGATTGCTGGGTCAACTGGTAGGTCTATTTTAAGTTCTTTCAGAAATATCCAAACTGGTTTCCACAGTGACTGAACTAGTTTGCATACCCACCAACAGTGTAAAAGTATTTCCATTTCTCTGCAACTTCACCAGCATCTGTTGTTTTTGGACTTTTTAATATTAATAATTATTATTCTGATTGGTGTGAGATGGTACCTCATTGTGATTTTGATTTGCATTTATCTGATGATTAGTGATGTTGAGCATTTTTAAATATATTTGTTGGCTTCTTGTATGTCACATTTTGAGAGGTGCCTGTTCATGTCCTTTGCCCATTTTTAATTGATTTTTTTGTTTAATGCTTGTTGATTTGTTTACGTTTTTTATAGATTTTGGATATTAGACATTTAGGTCCTTTAATGTAGGAAGAGTACAGGAGATAGTCAAGAAGACTTTAACAAATTTCTAAAACATAGAGAGCATATAGAGGAATGATAAATCTGTACACAGAGGATAAACCTGTAACCAAAAAGTCAGAAGAGAAAAATTTATCAAGGACGAAAAGTTAATCAGTGTCCCTTAAATCCCCCCAACTGGTATTTGGAAGTACCAAGAGTCAAAGATGGTGGAGAATGAGACTGAAAAAGGAGGCTCTCCCTGCCTACATTTCCTCCACAACTCTTTTCATCAGGTAACTAATTTTCTCCCACACGGAAAAGGAGGCTTATTCTCTAGAGAAACTGAGTTTAAGAAGCCCTGTACTCAGGGACACAGGGAAGTGCCAGAAAAGGCATGAGGTGTAGGCTTGAAAGGCAGATTTGGTACGGATCTGCTCCTTGAATTCAAAGACTCTTAGCTCTTTTATTCATCTTGCTTCCTAAAATTCAGAAGCTAGCTTTATCCCACAGAAAGGGAACTGATCTAGAGAAATCACATTTTTCTTTTGCCATCTTAACAGAAAATTATCTTCGTATCTAACAGAGTGAATGAAATGAAAACATACACTGCTAGACCCAGGGTTATGGAATTTCAGGACATGAGAATTAAATGGAGAATCACAAAAACTTTCAGAGCTATACCAGGTTATAGTGAAAGAATTAGGATTCAGAATTCTCAAGAACTATTAATATTATCTTGTATATTAATAGAAATAGGGTGTTTTCAGACTTGCATGTTTGCCAAAAATTTTACCTTCTATTTTCCCTTTCTCAGAAAAATGTTGGAGAATGCACTTCATTCAAATGCCTGAAACCTAGTTAGAGAATGTCCTGAGCTCCAGCAATCAGGAAACCTCACATAGGAGAACGAGAGTGTCAGGGAGGCTGCGTAGCACCAGACCTAGAAAAGAACTACTTCAGAATGGACCTGGTGGATAATTCAGAAGTGAGAGGAGACAGCAAGAACAAGAGCTGTGACAGATTTTATAGGAGTTTCCAATAACTAAAAAAGAGGTTCAAACATCTGCCTGAACATTTGTAAATAATTCTAACTTGGGAAACAGAAAATTACAAATTGAAATAGAGACATGGTTAGGTCCAGGAAAGTACTAAAAATATAATTTAATCATAGCCGTCTTACCAGAGAACCATATTTGTGTAGTCAGAATGATGTAAGCAATGAATAGTAATATCATAAAAATTGTCATCTAAATATATTCTGGAAAAAAGCATGTGAAAAAGTGAGTATGTCTATCTGTGGGTATGTTCAAATATGAGGTGAAGATGGAGATTAAAATTCTCATCTCTCATAATAAAAATTATTAAATATAATCTACAAAAGGATAAGTAAGAAATAGAAACAGAGTCTTTATTTAAAAATGTGAATGTATGTTCAGAAGAAGCTGCTAGAATGTTCAAAATGGTGGATTTGGAAAGTGTGCAAATTGCAAACCATCGCAATTTGCGACCCTTGCCACACACAGATACACAAATACAGTCATATATATGCATAAATCTGAGAGTATAATTTAATGTTTAAGCAACATATGTTATTTTGATATGAAATTAATCCCTGTTTTTCTCAAGACACCAATTTCATGACTAAATTATATGCTTACTTTGTTTTCAAACATTTTATTATTTTTATTTGTATTATTATATATACTAATGTATAATTTATACACAGATTCATCTTTTATCTTCTTTAATTTTGGGGGGTACATAGTAGGTATAAATATGTTTGGGGGTACATGAGATGTTTTGATACAGGTATGCAAAGTGAAATAAGCATGTCATGGAAAATGCGGTATCTATCCCCTTAAGCATTTATTTTTTGAGTTACAAACAATTCAGTTACACTCTTTAAGTTATTTTAAAGTGTACAATTTAATTATCATTGACTATAGTCACCCTGTTGTGCTATCATAGAGTAGGTCTTATTCATCCCCACCTCCCCTTCCACCCCCCACTACACTTTTGAGTCTCTGGTAACCATCCTTCTACACTTTATGTCCATTCGTTCAATTATTTTATTTTTAGATCCCACAAATAAGTGAGAATATGCTATATTTGTCTTTCTGTGCCTGGCTTATTTCACTTAAAGTAATGATCTCCAGTTCCCTTCATGTTGTTGCAAACCACTGAATCTCATTCTTTTTGTGGCTGAATAGAACTACATTGTGTATATGTACTATGTTTTCTTTATCCATTTGTCTGCTGATGGATATTTAGGTTGTTTTGAAGTCTTAGCTATTGTAAACAGTGCTGCAACAAACATAAGAATGCAGATGTCTCTTCAATATACTTATTTCCTTTTATGGGGGGTATATACCCAGCAGTAGGGTTGTTGGATCATATGGTTGCTTTATTTTTAGTTTTTTGAGGAACATTCAAACAGCTCTCCATAGTGGTCATACTAATTTACATTCCCACCAACATTGTATGAGGGTCCACTTATCTCCACATCCTCACTAGCATTTCTTATTGCCTGTCTTTGGATATCAGCCATTTTAACTGGAGTGAGACGACATCTCATTGTAATTTTGATTTATATTTCTCTGATGATCGGTGGTGTTGATCACCTTTTTGTATGCCTGTTACCCATTTAAATGTCTTCTTTTGAGAAACATCTATTCAAATCTTTTGCCTACTTTTAGATTGGATTATTAGATTATTTTCTATAGAGTTGAAGATTAAAACTCTCATCTCTCATAATAAAAAATTATTAATACAATCCACAAAAAGATAAGTAAGAAATAGAAACAGAGTCTTTATTTAAAAATGTGAATGTATGTTCAGAAGAAGCTGCTAGAATGTTGAAAATGGTGAATTTGGAAAGTGTGAGAATGAAGAGTATACCATTGCAATTTACAACCCCTCCCACACATAGATGCACAAATAGTCACATATATGCATAAATCTGATAGTATAATTAAATGTTTAAGCAACATGTTATTTTGATATGAAATTAATCCCTGTTTTTTTCAAGACAGTAATTTCATGACTAAATTATTTGCTTACTTTATGTTTGCAAACATTTTATTATTTTTATTTGTATTAATTATCATATATACTAATGTATATGTATATACAGATTGTTCATCTTTTATCTTTTTTAATTTTTATGGGTACATAGTAGTATATATTAATATGTTTGGGAGTACATGAGATGTTTTGATACAGGCGTGCAATGTGAAATAAGCATGCCATGAAGAATGGTGTATCCCCTCAAGCATTTATTCTTTGAGTTACAAACAATTCAATTACATTCTTTAGGTTATTTTAAAATGTACAATTCAGTTATTATTGACTATAGTCACCCTGTTGTGCTACCATATAGTAGGTCTTATTCATCTCCACCTCCCCTCCCAGCCCCCACTACCCTTTCAAGTCTCTGGTAACCATGCTTCTATACTTTATGTCCATTAGTTCAATTCTTTTGTTTTTAGATCCCACAGATAAGTGAGAACATGCTATGTTTATCTTTCTGTGCCTGGCTTATTTCACTTAACATAATGATCTCCAGTTCCCTTCATGTTGTTGCAAATGAGTGAATCTCATTCTTTTTATGACTGAATAGAACTGCATTATGTATAGGTACTACATTTTCTTTATACATTTGTCTGTTGATGCATATTAAAGTTGTTTCAAAGTCTTAGCTATTGTGTACAGTGCTGCAACAAACATAAGAGTGCAGATACTTCTTCGATGTACTTATGTCCTTTCTTTTGGGTATATACTCAGCAGTAGGGTTGTTGGATCATATGGTTGCTTTATTTTTAGTTATTTGAGGAATATTCAAACAGCTCTCCGTACTGGTCATACTAATTTACATTCCCACCAACACTATACAGGGGTCCACTTATCTCCACATCCTCACTAGCATTTCTTATTGCCTGTCTTTGGATATCAGCCATTTTAACTGGAATGAGATGACATCTCATTGTAGTTTTGATTTATATTTCTCTGATGATCAGTGGTGTTGACCACCTTTTTGTATGCCTCTTACCCATTTATATGTCTTTTATTTATTTATTTATTTATTTATTTATTTATTTATTTATATGTCTTCTTTTGAGAAACATCTATTCAAATCTTTTGCCCACTTTTGGATTGGATTAGTATTTTTTTTTCTATAGAGTTGCTTGAGTTTCTTATATATTCTGGTTATTAATCTCTTGTCAGATGAATAGTTTGCAAACATTTTTCTCCATTCTGTGATTGTCTCTTCCCTTTGTTGATTGTATCTTTGGCTGTGCAGAAGCTTTTTAACTTGATGTGATCCCATTTGTTCATGTTTGCTTTGAATGCCTGTGTTTGTAGGGTATTGCTCAAGAAATTTTTGTCTAGACCAATGTCCTGGAGATTTTTTCTAGTGTTTTCCTATATTAATTTCAGAGTTTGAGGTCTAAGATTTAAGTCTTTAATTGATTTTGAGTTGATTTTTGTATATGGCAAGAGATATGAGTTCGGTTTCATTCTTCTGTGTAGGATATTAAATTTTCCCAGCACGTTTATTCAAGAGACTGTCTTTCCCTCAGTGTACGTTCTTGGCACCTGTGTTAGTCTGTTCTCATGCTTCTAATAAAGCCAACACAAGACTGGGTAATTTATAAAGGAAAGAAGTTTAATGGACTCACAGTTCCACATGGCTGGGGAGGCCTCACAATCATGGCGGAAGGTGAATGAGGAGAAAAGTCACATCTTACATGGCAGCAGGCAGAGAGCTTTGCAGGGGAGCTTCCATTTATAAAACCATGAGATGTTGTGAGATTTATTGACTACCATGAGAAAAGTATGGAAGAAACCACGCCCATGATTCAATTATCCCCACCTGGCCTCACCCTTGACTTGTGGGGATTATTACAATTCAAGATGAGATTTGGGCTGGGAACACAGCCAAACCATATCAGCACCTTTGTCAAAAATGAGTTCATTCTAGGTATGTGAAATTGTTTGTGGATTCTCTATTCTGTTCCATTGATCCATGTGTTTATTTTTATGTCTGTACCATGCTGTTTTAGTTAGCATAACTCTGTAGTATAATTTGAAGTGAGATAATGTGATTCTTCCAATTTTGTTCTCTTTGCTTAGGACAGTTCTGACTATTCTGGGTCTTTTGTGGGTCCATATAAATTTTAGGATTTATTTTTGCTATTTCTTTGAAGAATGCCATTGATATTTTGATAGGGATTTTATTGAAACTGTAGATTGTTTTGATAGTATGGGCACTTTAACAATGTTGATTTTTCCAATCCATAAACATGAAATATTTTTCTGTTTGTGTCCTCTTAAATTTCTTTCCTCAGTGTTTTATAGTTTTCATTATAGAGATCTTTCAGTTCTTTGGTTAAATTAATTCCTAGGTATTTAATTTTATGTATGGCTAGTGTAAATGGGATTACTTTTTAAATTTTTTTTTCTTTTTGTTCATTGTTGGCATATAACAACACTACTGATTTTTATATTGATTTTGTATCCTTCAACTTTACTGAATTTGTTCATCAGTTCTAATAATTATCTTGCAGAAGCTTTAAGTTTTTTCCTAGTATAAGGTTATATAATCTGCACACAAGGATATTTTGACTTCTTCCTTTCCATTTTGGATAGCCTTTATATCTTTCTCTTGTCTGATTGCTCTTGCTAGGTCATCCAGTATTATGATGAATAACAATGGTGACAGTGGGCATCCTTGTCTTGTTTCTGATCTGAGAGGAAAGACTTTCAATTTTCCCCATTCAGTATAGTACTAGTTGTGTGTCTCTCATATAGCTTTTTTATGTTGAGGTATGTTTCTTCTATCTCAAGTTATTTTTCATGAATTTGTATGAGGAAAGGATATTAAATTTTATCAAATCCTTTTAAAGCATCAACTGAAATGACCATATGGTTTTCATCCTTCATTCTTTTGAAATGATGTATCACACTGCTTGATTTGCACATGTTGAACCATCCTTGCATCCCAGGGATAAATCCCACTTGGTCATTGTGAATGACCTTTTTATTGTATTGCTGAATTTGGTTTGCTCGCATTTTGTTGAAGATTTTTGCATTAGTGTTCATCAGGTGTATTGGCCTGTAGTTTTGTTTTCTTGATGTGTCTTAGTCTGATTTTGGTATCAGGGTAATACTGGCCTCATGGAATGAGTTTGGAAGTGTTCTATTTGCCTTTATTTTTTGGAATAGTTTGAGTACGATGGGTATTAGTTCTTTAAATGTTTGGTAAAAATCAGCAGTAAAGCTAGCCAGTCTTGGGATTTTCTTTACTGGGATACTTTTTATTTTTTGTTTGATCTTGGTACTGGTCATTGCATGTTTAGGTTTTGGATTTCTTCCTGGTTTAATCTCGATGGGTCATATTTGTCTAGGGATTTGTCCATTTCTTGTAGATTTTCCAATTTATTGGCATATAGTTGCTGATAGTAACCACTAATAATTCTTTGAATTTCTGCAGAATCAGTTGTAATGCCTACTTTTTAATTTGTTTCTATTTATTTGAATCTGTTTTTTTTTTCCTTATTCTGGCTAAAGGCTTGTCAATTTTGTTTAACTTATCAAAAAAGCAACTTTTTGTTTCATTGATCTTTTGTTTTGTTTTCTTCATTTAAATTTTATTTGCTTCTGCTCTGATCTTTATTATTCCTTTTCTTCTACTAACTTTGGGTTTAATTTACTTTTGCTTTTCTAGTTCTTTAGGATGCATCATTAGATTGTTTACTTGTCAATTTTTCTCCATTTTTGATATAAGCTCTTGTAGCTATAAACTTCCCTCTTACTAGTGGTCTTGCTGTAGCCCCTAGGTGTTGGTATGTTGTGTTTCCATTATCATTTTTTTCAAGAAAATTTTCAATTTCCTTTTTAATATCTTCATGGCCCCACTGTTCTTTTATGAGCATATTTTAAAATTTCCATTTATTTGTGTAGTTTCCAAATTTCCTCTTGTTATTGCTTGCTGGTTTTATTACATTGTGGTCAGAGAAGATGCTTGATATTATTTCAGTTTCTTTGAATATTTTAAGACGTGTTTTGTGACCTAACATATGGTCAATTCTTGATAACAATCCATGTGCTGTGGAAAAGAATGTGTATTCTGTAGCAGTTGGATAAAATATTCTGCAAATATCTATTAGATCCATTTGGTCTATAGTGCAGATGAAGTTCAATGTTTTCTTGTTGATTTTCTCTCTGGATGCCCTGTCCAATGCTGAAAGTGGGGTGTTGAAGTCTCCAGCTATTATTGTATTGTGGTCTATCTCTCTCTAGTTCTAATTATAGTTCTTTTATATATCTGGGTGCTCCATTGTTGGTTGCATATATATATAAAATTGTTCCATCTTCTTGCCGAGGTGACCACTTTATTACCAATAGTGATCTTTTTCTCTTCTTGTTTTGAAATCTGTTTTGTCTGTTTTAAATAGAGTAACTCCTGCTCTTTTGTTCATTTCCATTGGCAGGTACTGTCTCATTCTATTCCTTTATTTTCAGCCTATGTGTGTCTTTATAAGTGAAGTATGTTTCTTTTAGGTGACAAGTTAATAGGTCTTGTTTTTCCATCCAGTCAGTATGTCTTTTGATTGGAGATTTTAGTCCATTTACATTCAGTGTTATTATTGACAAGTAAGGACTTACCCCAGCCCTTTTGTTATTTGTTTTCTGGTTGTTTTGTGGACATCTCTTCCTTCTTTCATTTCTTCCTGCCTTCCTTTATTGAAGATAATTTTCTCTGCTTACTTGTGTACCGATTTTTCTTAATGCCTACTTTATAGCAGTTACACATTTGTGCATCTTTAACAGTCCTCTCTTTAAGGTTGCATATACTTCCATCACTATAATTTAAATTTATAATGAGGTTTGGATACCTTCATCATGATTCATGTACCCCTGAATTGCTGTAACAAATGTGCCATTTTTTCTCCTTTTCCATCAGTTTTTACTTGTGTCTTGTCAGCTAAAGTCCAGGAGGAGATTGAACGTGTGATTGGCAGAAACCGGAGCCCCTGCATGCAGGACAGGAGCCACATGCCTTACACAGATGCTGTGGTGCATGAAGTCCAGAGATACATTGACCTCCTCCCCACCAGCCTGCCCCATGCAGTGACCTGTGACGTTAAATTCAGAAACTATCTCATTCCCAAGGTAAGTTTGTTTCTCCTACACTGCAACTTCATGTTTTTGAAGTCCCCAAATTCATAGCATCATTCTTATCCTCTACCATCACTGGGTGAGAGAAGTGCATAACTCATATGTATGGCAGTTTAATGGGACTTTGTGTTGTTTCTAGTTTGGGGCTACAGAGTTTTGTAACAGGTCCTTGTGTCTGGCAGTGTGTGTTTTCCAGATTTATTATCTTTCTTCAAGATTGGTTTGGCTACTCTTAGGTGCTTATATTTCCAAATACATTTTAAAGGTATTAGTTTGTCAATTTCCCAAAACATTGGGCTGGAATTTCTGTCAGGGTGACATTAAATTTGTAAGTCAGTGTGGAAAGAACTGAATCTTGACACGTTGAGTCTTTCTATTCCTCAATATAATTATGCTTCCAGTTTATTTGGGGTTTCTTTTATTTTCCCAGGAATGTTGTGATTTTGTTGTCATGGCTTTCAAGTCTTTGGTTTTCCCTAGATAATTAATATTCTTGTTGTGAAACATAATTAGTTTTTATCATTCTGATGATGTTAATCTGTCAACTTTGCTAATTTTACTAATCACTGTTCATAATTTATTTCTGGATTCATTGTAATTTCTGTGTACAATATATGTATCTGGATTAATATTGTTTTATTTCTTATTTTCCATTTCTCATGGGCTTAATGCCTCTTTATTGCATTCATTATTGCATTGGCTAGAATTTCTAGGAGAGCACTGAATAGAATTGGTGTCAGTGTGGATCCTTGTTTCTCATTTCTAATCTGCAGGAAGCAGTGGAAGTTTTCCATTTCAATATTGAGAATGATGCTTGAAGTAGATTTTGGTAGTTTTTTTTTAAATAAGATTAGAGAAGTTTGCTGTCATATATATATGTCACCATTGTGTATAAAATCTTATCAATCAATTCTGGGCATCTATTTATACAATTGTGTGTTAGTCCATTTCCATTGCTATTAAGGAATATCTTTGGCTGGGTAATTTATTTAAAAAGAGTTTATTTTGGCTCATGGTTCTGCAGGCTGTACAAGAGGCATAATGGGAGCAGGCATCTCCTCCTAGTGAGAACTTCAGGTAGCTTTCAATCATAGAAGAAGATGAAGGGGAAGCAAGCGTGTCAAATGGCAAGAGAGGGTGTAAGGGAAAAAGGGATAGAAGTGACTTTGAAGAACCAGCTTGTGTGTGAACTAACAGAATATGGATTCACTTATTATCATGGGAAGTGCTTTAAGCCACTTATGAAGAATTCATCCCCATGTCCTAAATACCTCCCACCAGACCCCACCTACAACATTGGGAATCACAATGAAATTTGAAGGGGACAAATATCCATTCAACATCAGATTATATATATTTGGCTTACATTCCTCACTAAATAAAAGTAAGTATGCACATAAAGATGAACTGACTTTATTCATAGTGTTTAGGACTTCAGTGTTTACATTCACAAGAGATTTAGTTTATAATTTTCTTTCCCAGAATTTTCAAGATTTTTGATATTAAGATTATACCAGCCTTATAAAACTAGGCGAGAAAAGTTTCCTAATGCGAGTCTGTTTTTATTGCCGTTCCCTCTCCCCACTTTTCTTCTTGTGATAACTTAGTTGTATCTTTGAAATGCCTGATAAATTTTGGTTAAATACCAGATGTTATATATAAGAAATTGCAGAATTGCAAAGGAAGTTTATATTCTTTAAAGAAATATTCATTCCTCTCCCATAGGCAGTCATAATGACATAACACCTGTTGTCATGATTCAGAATTGGACGTAATGCAAAGACAGCCAAAAATTGAGTGTCAGTGTTAGCTTAGCTCTCTGAGTTTCTCCTACCTCTGGAACTTTGAGACCAATTTTTGTCTCAGTGGTTTTACAATACGTTCTATCACATAGTTTCTGTATTTATCCAGACACTCCAGTTGCCATCTCAAACCTACTTTTTCCAGTTAAAACCAATACATATTATTAGTGAAATAAAAAGTAATATAACTGAAACTTGTATTTTCAAGAGGAAAAAGCAATGAGATTGGTAAGGTTGCAATTACTAGTGTCATCTTTTGAAGAAGACAGAATTGATAATTTACTGCGAGATTATGCAGCTTACCTTAATGGTCACTGATTTAGTACAAGAAAAAAGACTTCAATGCACTCTGTTTTCACAAACACAGGAGGTAACCAGAGAAGATTTTTGTTTCTCAAAATTAGGGTCTGAGGGTAATAGTAATGAAACTTACTTCTTCTCCTATAACTAATTAAATGAGAAATATACTGAAGAATCAGGCAGGAGTTGCCAGTCTCCCCAGTTCACTGCATCAGCTTTGGTGACCTGCTGGAGGGGAAATGCTGCATTTGATGAGCTTCTTCATTCACCCCCATGCAGGGCAACTTATGCTGTGTCTGGTGTCTTTTGAGCCCTGAGAAGCCAGAGCCCAAGGGAATTACCCATTGAATCCCTTCTTCATGGAATAGCCCAGTACAGAAAAATGCAGCACTGTGTGACCAATTCTACCCTCTTTACAAATCAGATATATGTGTTTTTCTGTCACAGGCTGGATCCATTTATCTAGCTGGAGATAATAGTCTGAGACAGGAGTTGGCAAACTTTCTGTAATGGGCCAGATAGTAAATATTTTAGACTTTTCTGGCCATGTGGTTTCTGTTGCAATTTTTGACATCTGCTATTGTAGCATGAAAGCAGTCATAAACAATCTGCAAATGAATGAGGATTGATATGTTCCAATTTTTATAGAAACAAATGTAGATTTCCCATAAAATGTTTGTTTCAAAAATATTATTTCTTATTTGCATTTGTTCAATGTAAATACTTTTAGCTCACATACTATACAAAAACAGGTGGCAGGATGGACTTGTGCAGGGAGTATTTTTTATTGATGCCTAATATAAGACATTCCTGTCCAGCAGAATTTTCTGCAAAGATGTGCGATTGATTTGTGCTTTTGTGTCCTATTTTAAAAATATTTGTCAGCACAAGACTCCAAAGATTGGCTTTTAACTTTCCCAGAATTTTTTTGTTTTAGCTCTTATATTTAGATCAATGACATATTTCAAATTAATTTTTATTCATAATATGAAGTAATAGTGGTCATGCTTCAATGTCTATAAATTTCTACTTATTCGAGTAACATTTGTAGAAATAAATCTGCTTTGGCATCTTAATAACATTTTAATATAGTACTTGTTTAGAAACATTCAAGGGAATATTTTTAAAAAACAAAATTATAGACTATTTATATAGAAATTTAGGGGGTAGAATTTTTCCTCACCTTTGCATTATAAAATTGTTTTAAATAAATAACATTACACACACATATGTGTATGTACATATGGCAGTGTGTATATATATCTGCTTTGATATCTGTCCATCCATCTATTTATGCCTCAATACTTGAGTATGTATAGCACAATAACAATGGTTTTCTCCTACATAATAATAATAGCATTCATACTATGGAGTTATTAATACAATAATATTATTTACTATACAACTTATATTTAAAATTTCCCAAGTTTTAAAGAATATTTTAATCACTTTTTTCTTTCAATTCACTCTCCAGTCAAGAAGTAGGCACATAATTTCGGTATCCTGATATTTTCATCTCCTGTAATCAAGAAGAGTCCATTTCCTCTGTTTCCTTTCAGTGTGTTGATCTCTGTGAAGAGCTGAAGTCATTAGTCATTTAAATTTTTCTGGGGCTTGTTTTGTATGATTGTTTTCTAGATATTATATTCCGGTTATGACTTTGGCAAGAAAGCTACATAGTACTTTGAATATTCCACTGAATCACAGTGGTGAGGCAGAGGCACATAATGTCACATATGCCATTATTGGGTTATGCTAAGATTCTCACCTAGTAAGTTGGAATCTGCCAGATCTCTCCATTGAAGGGGTTCTGCTTTTTATGTGTAAATGATGAAAATTTATGGCATGGTACTGTAAGACTGAACACCCTGCTTCCCAAATTACACATCCAATGGTTTTATCTTTCATTAATGATCCTCACCTGACCTGATGATCTTGACCTGAATGGTTACAAATAGGTGATTTTTCTAATTTCATCATTCCTTCTGTATTTTTAAGCTAGGATAAATCTGTAATGAATATCTCTCCCATACCTTTAAATGAAGACAAACAAACTGCATGACAATGACAAGAGCTCAATAGTTTTATCCTTGCCACTACACTTGTTACCATCCCAGAAGATGTCATTTGAAACTTAAGCATGTGTTTATTCACAAATGCCCTGTGAACAGATACTATGGCCATTTCCCATGTCAACAGAGACTTCAACTTTAAGTCATAATCTACACATAAGGTTGGTGAAAACTGAAATGATGGAATAGGGCAGCAAGTGTGGACAGCCACTAGTGTTCAAGCTTGATGAAAAGGAGGACAGATTCAGAAGGTTGCACCCAAATATCCAAGTACTCTGGATTCGAATATGATTGCAGGACACTTTAGCAAGATTATTGTCACTGGCCTTAAGCTCATGCCTCTTATTACTTGGTCTATCCATCTGGAAATGGTACTGCTCTTCTTTGGAATGGGATTTCCTCATCTGCACATCAAAAGATTTAACTACATGATTACCACTCTGTCTTCAACCTTCATGACTTCCTTACATCTCAGTTCATCTATGTCTCTTGTTTCTAGGGTACAACCATATTAATTTCCCTGACTTCTGTGCTACGTGACAACAAAGAATTTCCCAACCCAGAGATGTTTGACCCTCGTCACTTTCTGGATGAAGGTGGCAATTTTAAGAAAAGTAACTACTTCATGCCTTTCTCAGCAGGTAATATGAATGTATTTCCAGTGTGTTTCAGGGTATAAGACAACTTTTTTGATCAGCTGGAACTTACATGTACCTCCTCTGCAGTGGTACAATTACTCTTTGTACATGATCAAGAGCACTGTTCTGAATGTCTGTGTGCTCCCTGCTCATGATACATCCTAATTATTGGGCCAGATTAGTGGGCTTTGGGGAGTTAATCCAATTCTTCCAAATTGAGAAAGCTGAAGTATAGGTTGGTTGAATTCTGCCTCTAGATACACCACTGAGGTACCCAAGAACTCCTCCAAGAAGATAAAACTAATTACATTTTCCTCCCTAGCCATGAGGAATTTCACTCCAGAACTTCACTGAGTGTTTTCCACATGGTGTCCCTCACCCCCTAGGCTGGGCTTGTAGGATAAAATTATCCTCAAACACTGCAGAGGGTTTTAAAAGGCTCACTTCTGAGTTTGGAAAGCACAGCAAACAGATCGTTTTAGTTCAATAGGACTGAGGCTGTGATACAGGAAAGGATAAGCGGTTGGGAGTTGGGAGGTAGATGGAGAAGCTGTCTGCTTCTTGTTCTCTTATACCCCAAAGTGAGGCATAAGTAACATTTTAATAGCAGTAAAGACATTTGAGTTACCTCAAAGGAGGCAGAGAGGATGAAAAGAAGAGAAGGCAGGGCTATTAAAGGAGATAATGAGCCACAGGAGCAGGACATTGGCTCTAAATAAAGGATATTAGAACCTTTGCCAAATAACCATGGATGGGATGAGGGAGACATTGGGAATGTAGCAGGATACTCTGCAGTGATGCAGAGCACCATGCTCTTCCCCTAGTCATGGCCATGTATCTTGGATGTTGGATCTCCACACCTGAAATGTGTGTGCTGAGCGTCTAGTGATAGAATCTCCTTCCTTCATTCTGTGACCTTTGATGTCTGCTTTATATCTGGCACTGTGGATACCAAGACAACAATAAAAGAAACCTTCCTTCAAGCATTCACCTTTAGCACATGTATTAGTCCATTCTTACATTGCTATAAAGAACTACCTGAGACTGGATAATTTATGAAGAAAAGAGGTTTAATTCACTCACAGTGCCACAGGCTGTACAGGAAGCATGGCTGGGAGACCTCAGGAAACTTGCAATCATGGTGGGAGGCAGAGCGGAAGCAAGCACATCTTTCCATGGCAGAGCAGGAGAGAGAGAGCAAAGAGGAAAGGCTACATGCCTTTAAAAAACCAGATCTCATGAGAACTCACTCATTATCATGAGAACAGCAAGGGGGAAATTATCCCCCATGATTCTATCACCTCTCACCAGGTATCTCCCCCAACATTGGGAATTACAATTTGACATGAGATTTGGGTAAGGACACAGAGTTTAACCATATCACAAATAAATAAATAAATAAATAAGTGATTATTATTCTAGATAACCCATGCTGTCTGTTTCTTCTGCCATAACAAAATATCCAAGACTAGGTAATTGATAAATAATGGAAATTTATTTCTCACAGCTCTGAAGGCTGGGAGTTCCAAAATCGAGGTGTCAGCAAGTTCAGTGCCTGGTGAGGGCCTGTTCCTTATAGATAATGCTCCCTCTGTATCCTTATATGGCAGAAGGGCAAAAAAGGGAAAAGGGGAGAAATGGCTCCCTTGTATCTCTTGATGTTATTATTTTAGCAAGGACAGAGCCCTCCAGACTTATTCACTTCCTACAAGGCCTCATCTCTTTAGTAATATTGCATTGGGGATTATGTTTCAACATACAAAATTGGGAGAAGCCATATTCAGATCATAGCACATTTTTCAATGGAAGCATAAATATAATGTTGAGGAAATCCAGAGAAAGCAACATTTTCTTGCTCAAGGAGATGAGAAAGCGGGTATAAAAGGAGATAAAATTTGACCTATGTCCTGACTGTAGTAATAGAAAAGTTCATCTTGGCCAAAAGGAGCAGCGTGATATAAAACTTGAAACCTCATAGTGTGCTAGAGGCTGATGACGAGTGGCTATGCCTAGAGTTGAGAGTAGGGAATGTGAAAAGTGTAAGGAGTGATATGAATCATCAGACTGGAAACAGAATGTGAGGGTCCAGGTCAATCCATTGGGACTTTATTCTATAGGACAGACAGGGAAGTCATTGAAAGTTTTAAAGTGAGAAGGTGACATGTTTAGACATGTGCTCCTGAAAGTACCTAGGGGAAAAAAAATCTTTGACTGCATATTGAGCCAGAAATACAAAGGGAAATACAGTATGTTAGCCTCCTCCTCTAAGTCCTTCTCAGTTCAACCCACTTGACAAGGAACGTATGTTACTAAAGAAAGACTGATGAAGACATTTAAAGTCTTTAGAAAGATTTTAATAAAGTGCTTGGCATGTAGCTGGTACTCAATAAATATTTGTTGAATACAGGGTGCCTGTTAAGATTTGATATTAGGGGAAGAGTAAGTATGTCCATTCATTTTTTCAGTTCCCTATCCATCCATCCATTCATCCATTTATCCATCCACCCATCCATCCATTCATTCATGCATGCACCCATCCACCCATCTATCTCCTCATCCTTCCTGTGATTCACTGAACAGTTATTGCATATTCTGTTTGTGCCAGTTATAAAGACAGTGTTTGTCACTGTCACAGTTACATGAGGAGTAACAGATCTCTGTGTTTTCTATTTTCAGGAAAACGGATTTGTGTGGGAGAAGGCCTGGCCCGCATGGAGCTGTTTTTATTCCTGACCTCCATTTTACAGAACTTTAATCTGAAATCTCTGGTTGACCTAAAGGACCTTGACACCACTCCAGTTTTCAATGGATTTGTCTCTGTGCCGCCCGTCTACCAGCTGTGCTTCATCCCTGTCTAAAGAAGAGCAGATGGTCTGGCTGCTGCTGTGCTGTCCCTGCAGCTCTCTTTCCTCTGGGGCCTTATCCACCTTTCACTATCTGCGATACTTTTTCTGGCCTGTCATCTCACATTTTCCTTTCCCTCAAGATCTAGTGAACATTCAGCTTCCATTAAGGAGACTTTCCTATGTTTCACTGTGCAAATATATCTACTATTCTCCATGCTCTGTAACAGTTGCATTGACTGTCACATAATGCTGATACTTATCTAATGTTGAGGTATTAATATGTTATCAGTGTTAAATAGAGAAAGATGATTTGTGTATTATAATTCAAAGGCATTTCTTCTTTGCATGTTGTAAATAAAAAACATTATTATTTGCTGAGTCAGTTTATTAGACCTTCCTTCTTTTATGCATACTGTAGGTGAGTAATTAAACAACATAGAGTTCCAGGAGGCCATGCTGGTTCTCAAAATGATGAGGACAGAAAGGACAAAGGGGAAGAGGGTCCGGAAGCTATTTTGGCTGAGTGTTAGAGTTACTTGAGGATTGGATTTGAAAGTGAGAAACTGTGTCCAGGAGCAGTTCCAACCTGTAGGAAAATATTCAGAGGATTAGCCAAAGGGAGAAATGGATATTAAATGTTAGACTTCTTATATCCACATTGGTGTTCTTTTTTTTTTTTTTTTTTTTTTTTTGAGACAAAGTCTTGCTCTGTCATTCAGGCTGGAGTGCAGTGGTACAATATCGGCTCTCTGCAACCTCCGCCTCCCATGTTCAAGTGATTCTCCTGCCTCAGCCTTCTGAGTAGCTGGGATTATAGGTGCATGCCTCCGCGCCTGGCTAAATTTTGTATTTTTAGTACAGACAGGTTTTCACCGTGTTAGCCAGGATGACCTCGTGATCTGCCCGCCTCGGCCTCCCAAAGTGCTGAGATTACAGGTGTGAGCTACTGTGCCTGGTCTGGTGTTAAAGTGTCATTACTTTATCTCTAAATAAAGAATCAGAGTACTTTTATTACTTCATGTTTCCAACTTAGAACAATGTAAAGAAGCATAAATATATGCTTTCATATTGCTGCTCATGTGCTCTGTCATGCTTCTCTCTTCAAACATGAACAAATTTCTTTTTTTTTTTGAGATGGTGTCTCACTTTTGTTGCCCAGGCTAGAGTACAATGGTGTGATCTTGGCTCACTGCAATCTCCACCTTCAGGGTTCAAGTGATTTTCCTGCTTCAGCCTCCCAAGTAGCTGGGATTACAGGTGCCCACCACCACACCAGGCTAATTTTTGTATTTTTAGTAGAGACAGGGTTTCACCATGTTGGCCAGACTGTTCTTGAACTCCTGACCTCAAGTGATCCACTCACCTCGGCCTCGCAAAGTGCTGGGATTATAGGCATGAGCCACTACATTTGGCTGTACAAAATTTCTAAGAAGAATTATCAGGATTTTATCTTTCTCAATTTCTCCTATATTATTTTACTTTTAACATAAGTGGGATGATAATTTTATGCTATGGTCCTAATATAAATTAGCCTCACGTCATCTCCAAAGCATAGACAACTAAGTATCTTATGTTAAATTATATTCACCACTCTTCCTGTCTTCTACTTGAAATGTAAGAAATAAGAAGTAGCATAACTCATTATGCTTCTTACAGCTCATCTCCCAGAAGAAGTTACTTATACTTTGGAACATGTTTTAAAGACAATATGTGGGTGCAGGTGTACATGTACATCTATATATGTATGTGTACTTTATGTGTATTCACCCATTTTATATATTATATATAACTTATGCACATACACATATAGGGTTAAATGTTTATTTACAATATTGGGCTCATATCACACATCTTGTATTAAAACTTACTGTTTTCCTATCAAGTAACATGCCAGCAAATCCTCTAAGGTGATAGAAACATAGGCAAATGATTCAGAGAGATAATAGAAGAGAAAGTGGATATGAGTATTACATTAATGGGAAGAACCAAATGGAAATTACACATTATACCTTTTAAACCTTCTTCAGTGGGAAATGAAAATGTATTAACGTAGTGTTAATAGAGATGTTGGCAAACACCCCTAGGTGAGATACATCAAGGAGTTGTTAAGTCTGTTTTCTTCTGGAGACTGTAGTGAATAATCTGTTTTCCTGCCTATTTTAGCTGCTAATGGCTGCCTGCATTCCTTGGCTCATGAACTCTTCCTTCTTTCACTCCAAACACTTGCTTCTGTTGTCACAACTCCTATTCCTACTACTGACTCTTATTCTCACATCTCCCTTACGTTAGAAATGCAAAATGTTTTTTCCCTGGTACCGCAGATAAATAGCACTCAAACATAAATTTAATTTTCTCAGCAAGGCAGTTTTCACTTTCTGCAGAAAGTGTGCTCCTTGCAGATGGAACAAGGGTGAGAGCACACGTGGACAGAGGAGGGGAAGAGGTTCTTATTCCTGATGGAGATAGCCTCTACTGCTGTGTCATTCCCCTGTTTTCTAGAGTTGGACTGCATAGTCTAAACTAATTTCGACTGGCTATTTTAGAAAAGAGCAGGACTATGAGCCAGAGTGGTGAGGCATGGAGTTTGGCAGGAAGCGCAGTTACAGAACTAGTGGCTCAGGGTGAGTCAGGATGGAGCAGGTGACCGGGGTGACTCATGTGAAAGCAGGTGACCAGGGGAACAGATGTGACTACTGATTAGAACTGGAGGGAAAGTTGTTTACTGAAATTAGAAGCAATGGGGTGAAGGGAACCAGGAAGTTAAACTTTAAAATGGAGAGTCAATAAGAGAGCTGAACATACTGACATACTGATTCTTTGAAGAGAAACTTGGGGTTCACTATATTTAACAATTCTTCATCTTGAATTTTTCCAATTCTTTCTCTTCAAACTTCCTTAACATGTCTTGGCTTAGCTGTTTGGCATGATTCTCTAACAGAAAAAGCTTCTCTGAATAAGGTGGAGGAGAATTAAGGGACGTTTTAGTAAGTGCTGCCTGTATGAGTCTGTGCATCAGCCCACAGATGCGTGGTATGACACAACACCCAACAAGAATGAATACGCCTACTACGACCATGAGACAAGTAAGAACAGAGGCTATGATTTTTTTTCCGTTTACTGAATGATTTTTCTAGCCACCTTTTAAAGGGGTCATTTACCCCTGAGTTTTTGGCTAACTCACTGGACAGAGCAGTTAGACCTTGCAATGCATTTGTTATACTTCCATCAGGGGCAGTATTATTTGGGATGAAGGTACAACATTGAGTTTTAATCACGAGGCAAACTCTTCCTCTTTCTACTGATGTAATGTCTAAGGCTATTCTATTTTCCCAAGCCATCTGGCTAGTAGCCCCTAATTTCTCTGCTATTTCTTTAACAGCATCTCTAGTGTAGTTAATAAACCACTGTTGACCATAATAGATGAAATTTATCCAGTCTACATTTTTATTAATCTTCACCCACCAGAATATTGACTGAAATCCTGAAGTTATTTGATCGTGGGTTTTAAATTCATCTGGCACTCCTCGTTGAGCTCTAATAGCATTTATATAAACAAGGGGGTCAAAGGACCCATATAGGGTACTTCTTCCTTTACAATTTTCTCTTGTTTTTGTAATTGTGTTGACGGAATGCTAGAGTCAAAGGGATGGCAAATTGGACTAGCGCACAAGAGCTGCTCTAATTACTTGGCAGAGTACCCAGCAATAGTCCCCCATAATACCACCACACTTATGCTCAGGGGTGAACAAGGACAGACTGATTGGTAAGCTCTTGAAGAGGCTTGGTTTCACTACACCCTGTTAAATCTTCAAGGAATGCTAACTTTTCCCCCTGCTGTGAAAGGCATGAGGTGAAGTTAATATCAGGGGCTGCAGGCCAGATGGCCCTTGAAGGCTGACCCACAGGGCTCTTAACCTCAGGGAACAGCAGTAAAAGAGTCTTGCATGACCCATCACCCCAGGTTGTGGGGTTCTGGAAGAGAGCTACCATACAGCTCATGCCCGGTCCCTGAGAGGACCACCCAAGTAGAAAGGGAACATCTGGGTGTCTGGCTTGCCTATCGCACAAGCGTTTCAGTCACTTTTGTTTAGTGTGCAAACAGAATATTTTATCCATTCCAGCCAAGCATTTGCATCCTGATACCCTGTTTCTATTGCTATAGTTTGTTTTAAATAGTTAACCTCTACAACAACTACTTTGATTTTATCATCGGGTATATAGCAAGAGAAGGTTTGGTTAGGGGAGAACATAGGAGAGGGAGAAAAGGGTGCAGGAAGTGAGGAGGCAATGAAGCACATTTCAAAGGATCCTGAGACTTCTGCTCCTATACCATAGGAATGGCTTAATGAAGGGAAGAACGCCGGGGAGCAGAGACGGTAATCTGTACTGGATTACATTGGTTTAGTTGACAGTGGGGAGGGATAACTCCTTTAGTAAAATGAATATACGGTTTTAAGAAATTGCAAGTACTGGTTGGGGTGGTCCATCCTTGCTCTTTAGTATTTTATATGGCATTGAACCAACTTTGGCAGAGAAGCTCTGATCTAGGAGGATAAGATTTCCAGTTAATACTGGAATCTTCATCAAACTCTTCTCAAACTAACTTATCCCTGTTAACAGATTTTTAGTCTGAGGAGAGCTAGGAAGGATAAAGTACTTTTCTGAAGTGGAGAGTTGTCTCTAACTTGGCAAGTCTCCACAGGGTGTAACAAGGCAATCATCAAAAGTAATAGTTTGAGGCAAAATTGACTTGGTACATCAATAACTAGGTGGTCAGCAATAGAGCAAGGAAAGAAGAAGGAGTAACAGTGTAGATGAAAGGAGTTAAATTTTTCTTAGCTTTAGTTCGATAGGGTTTTCCTCTCAGACTATGGCCCATGACTCTGGAAGGGGCGGCACTTTCTTGGCTAGGGTGTGATGGGTCCATCCTTTTTCTGCTGTCCAGACTGCGGTTTCAGTAGTTAGGAGCACTAGGTAAGGTCCTTTGAAGGCCGGTTCGAACTTTTCATTTTCTCCAACTTTTGACAATGACGTGGTCCCCAGGCTGACATTGGTGTGCTGGAAACTCTAGGGGTGGCACCTGTGCTAAAAGACCTTTTGTTCAGAGGGAAGGGAAAGTGGAAGATAAACCAAGTATATAATTTCTGAGAAACTGATCTTTTGTTTCAAATGTAGGGAGATCAGTAGTTGAACGTAGATAAGGCAATCCATAAAGCATCTCATAAGGGGATAGGCCTATGTCTTTTCAGGGAGCAATTCAGACTCTCAACAGTGTAATAGGCCTTCTTACCTTACTTGATGAAGGTAGGTGTCAGAGAGTATGATATTCACATGTTACATCCAGTACCTGAGCTCATTTCTTAATGACATGTACAGTGAAATGAGTCCTATTATCTGAATCAATGTTTTCTATTAATCTAAACTTAGGTATAATATTTTCAGCTAATGCCTTGACTACACTATTAGCAATTGGACTTGAAAAGAAAATAGCTTCTACCCAATGAGTAAAGTGATCTACTATTACTAATAAATACTTTAGACAACCAATTGGAGGCATCTCTATGCAAGCAATCTGGATATTCTGGAATGGTGTTAAGCTTGGATTCCTTCCCCTGAGGAGTAATGTTTTTATAGCTTGTTTATTAGTTTTCTTATATGCTAAGCAACTATCTGTAACTTGTTTGGCCAGGGTATAAATTTCTATACCACTATAAACTCTGAGAACTACATCACACATGCCTTGGGGTCCCCAGTGGGTCCCTTGATGCAGTTGGAACAATATTTCCCCTTGTATGATGTTTGGATAACATTTTTCTCTGGTTTAGCACTCTCCTTTTTCCTTCTGAATTTTTTTAGCACCTATTTTTATTAGTTTTTAGACAAAGAAAGCCAAATGTCATTTTATATTTGACAATGCTTTCTGTATGATTTTATAGCAGATAAGCTAAATTTTACCTTTATATTAGTATACTATTAATGTTAAACTCAATTTTTGTAAAACCTTGTAGACATTATTTATCCAATTTTAATGTCTGACCATAAGGTAAGATTTTTATAGACTCTTTTTAACCCTTTATAATTTTTGTTAAAGAGCAGGTTAGTGCTTAAAAAAAAAAACTGTTATGCTTTTTATGTCCAGTTCACAGAAAAACTGGATGATACCCCTTTAACTTTAGCCAATGTTTACCACAGAATTTCCTTTATAATTAACGTTGCAAAGTTTGCTTAAACCTTCAAAACAATTTTTGAAGTCTTTTAATGTAGGTAAAATTCACATTTTTATGCCTCCTTATAATCCTTTTACCAAAAGTACATTTTACTTTCCTTACACACCTTGCACGTAAACTGTTTCTTCAATAGTTTTACATTCAAGAGGCCTAATTACTTTCAATTTATACAATAATTCTTGCATAAATTCCCTTTTATAGCATTTTTCATGACTTTCAAATACAGTCTTTGACATGGCTCAACTTTCCGACTCGTAAACATCCCTTTCTTGAAACAACCAATTAATCTATTTTAGGACAAGAATTTACCACATAACATTTCTTTTACATAAATTCTCTCCTTCCCCCCTTTTTTTTGTCAAAGATGATAACTGTTGTTTTCCAAAGTGAAGGACATGACTTCCTTCATGTCCATGGACTAGATTGCCTAAGGCCACAAGATTGAAAGTTAGGAAAATACATGTTACACTGTTAATTTTTAGCTAACTTTACTTTTGTTGAAAACCTTGTAAGTTTGGGATTTTAATTATCCTTTGCTATTAATAAGACTTCATTCAGTCTAAATTTTTTTTTCCAAATGTATAAGCCACTTCAAAGGCATACTTAGAACTGGTGTAGATGGTTCTTCCCTGGTTCTGTGAGTACTTTAAGGCTTGGCTGAGTGCAAACAGCTCGCACGTTTGAGCAGACCAATTATTATGCAATTTTCCTAACTCTATTTCTACAAGAGTTTCCCAATCAACTACTGAATATCCATTCTGTCTTTTTTCCCTCAATCATCCAGGTGGCACCACCTATAAATAGTGTTGTCCCATCCTGAAGGGAGTTCCTCTTAGGTCTGGCTGGGCCTTTATAAGGTAATTAATTAAGATTTAGATCCCCTGTTAGGAAACCTGCTGCGTTAAGTGAATTATCAGTGGCTAATGTGAAATCATACTTTTCTAACAGAATGGCATCATACTTCAAGATTCTTGAGTCAGTAAGCTACCTTTTTGCTTTTTTTGACTTAGGATAGTTCTGAATTGGTAAGGTGTGCTCACAGTGAGGTTTCCTCTAAACGTTATTTTTCTACTTTCTTCTGTTAGCAAAGCAGTTGCTACTAAGGACTGAAAGCATTTGGACCATCCGCAGGCTACTAGGTTAAGAATTGTTGATAGGAAGGCTAGGGATTGTCAGTGCTTTTGGGTATTTCTAAGGCTACGCCCTTGTTTACACTGAAAACAAGATGGAATGGCTGCTTCAGGAGAGTAAAGCTAGGACAGGGGCAGTTACTAATAGATGTTTTGACTTTTCCACCTGTTGGATTTCTGATAATTGGTAAATGAGGGTGTTTGGCCCATCTTGTGTGAAGTTTTTTTTATAAAGGTTTTGTTTTTAGGGCATAAGAGTCTATCCATAGATGACAGTTTCCAACTAATCTTAAAATTTTCTAAGTGCTTGTTTAGTCTCTGGAAGAGGCATGGATATGATGCCTTCAATGTGTTCAAGCTCAATGTGCTGTTTACCTTTGCTAATTAAATGACCTGTTCTAACATTTGACTAAATAAATTTGGAGACTCTGTAAACCCTTGGGGTAAGATTGTCTATGGGTATTGACTATCTTCAACCGGAGTGAGGGTCTTCTCACTCAAAGGCAAATAGGTCCTGGGTCTCCTCTGCCAATGGACAAGCCCAGAAGGCATTTTAAAAATCAATTATTAGGCCGGGCGCGGTGGCTCAAGCCTGTAATCCCAGCACTTTGGGAGGCCGAGACGGGCGGATCACGAGGTCAGGAGATCGAGACCATCCTGGCTAACACAGTGAAACCCCGTCTCTACTAAAAATACAAAAAAACTTAGCCGGGCGAGGTGGCAGGCGCCTGTAGTCCCAGCTACTCAGGAGGCTGAGGCAGGAGAATGGCGTGAACCCGGGAGGCGGAGCTTGCAGTGAGCTGAGATCCGGCCACTGCACTCCAGCCTGGGTGACAGAGCGAGACTCCGTCTCAAAAAAAAAAAAAAAAAAAAAAAATCAATTATCGTAACAGGGTGGGTAATTTGGACTATCTGATTAATAGCTCTAAGGTCTTGCACTGGTGTGACCCATCTGGCTTCTTTACAGGCAGTATTGGAGTGTTATAGGGTCAGGGAGAAGGCCTTCAATGATCACTTACAGGTTTTAAATTTACCCTGGCTTTTAAAGGAATAGGGCACATTGCTTTCACTTTACTACTCTCTCTCTCTCTCTATTTTTTTTTTTTTTATCCTTCTAATATTTTAACATTAGGCCTAGGGGATTATTAGGGGGAATATTATTGTTGTTAGCTTTATCCTTTACCTTACTTGGGGTATTTTCTGTTTGGGGGTTAGGCTCAATTTCCCTTACCAGAAATGTTTCACATTTTGGGGTGAGGCTCAATTCCCTTACTGGAAATGTCTCACCTCTTTTTAACCCCCAAGATATCCTAAGGAATACTTCACCACCCCCCATGGCTTTTCTTTCCTTAGTCCCAACTAAGGAATGCCTTACCACCCCTGTAGCTTTTCTTTCCTTGGTATGGCCCAACCCAAGAATGCTTCATTGCCCCTGCGTTTTTTCTTTCGTTAGTCCTGACCACCAAGGAAATACTTTATCATTTCCTCCAGTGTTTCCTTCCTTGGCTTGTGCACGAAGTTGTCTGGTCCACGGAGTATGTGAGCATCCTTTACTCCAGGTCACCAGCCGGTTTCTTTCTGCATTGCTGAGAGTTCGGGTTTATTCAACACAGCAGGGTTTCAGTTCCTCACCCTTGAGGTCACCACAATGAGGCAGCAGGGCGCCTCCTTATGAGAGAGGATTGGAGACCACCCCCAGAGGAGAATAGGTCCCCGTACAGGCCACCAAATTGTTAGAAATGCAAAATACTTGTTCCCTGGTGCTGCAAAGAAATAGCGCTTGAATATAAATTTAATTTTCTCAGCAAGACAATTTTTATCTTCTGCAGAAAGAGTGCTCCTTGCAGGTGGAACAATGGCGAGAGCACACCTGGACAGAGGAGGGGACGAGGTTCTTATGCCTCATGCAGGTAACCTCTACTGCTGTGTCATTCCCCTATTGGCTACGGTTGGACTGCACAGTCTAAGCTAATTCTGATTGGCTATTTTAAAAAAGAACAGGAATATGAGCTGGAGTGGTGGGATAAGTAGTTTGGGGGAAGGGCGGTTACAGAACTGGTGGCTCAGGATGAGTCAGGATGCAGCACGTGACCAGGGGTGACTCGGGTCAAATCAAGTGACAAGGAGAACAGATATGAACTGCTGATTAGGACTGGTAAGAAAGTTGTTTACTGAAACTGGGAGCAAGGGGGCAAAGAGAATCAGCAAGTTAAACTTTAAAACAGAAAATCAAAGAATAAGATAGCTGAACATACTGACATACTGATGCTTTGAAGAGAAACTTGGGATTCACCATATTTAACACTTATGTAAAGACCCTTGTGATTACATGAAACCCACCAGCTTAATCTCTTTATATCAAGACATTATTTAGCCTACCATACTATTATTATACCCATTTGAACAACCAAACAACTGCACTGATGATCTGTTAAGTATCTTGTTCAAGGTCACACAGCTTTTTAAGTGTCAGAGCCAACAGTTGAAAAATGGCAATCTGACGGGAAAATAGAAGGTGTTAACAACTTTGCTAAATCTCTGCGTTTATTTTTATTGTTTATATTTCATCCCTAAAATATATGTTTCATATGAGCAGAGAACTTTCTTTGGCTCACTAACGAATACCAGCCATCTGAAACACTGTTTAGAAGATATTGGCTAAATAAATACTAGATAAATTAATGACTACTTAGTGAATGAATGAATGAATGTGGCATAAAGGAGCATGTGCATCTGTTTATTCTCTTATAAAGCCAATGGGACAATATTCATAAAAATGTGTATAAACATCTCCATCTTCAAACAGTTTCACTTCTTGAGTATTAATGGATATCACTGAATGTATATATTGATTACTCTACATATGAATGCTTATTTTATGATTGTTTGTAATAGATTTGAAACAAAAATCTTCCTGGAGGTTGTAAATAAATTATGGTGGATCTTAAAAATGGAAAAGTATGCATAGTTTCAAATGATTTTCATAATTATATAATGATGAAGTATTTATTGTATGGCAGACACTATTTTAATCATATGAAAACATTAATTAATTTAGTTCTTATAACAATACAATGAATTTGGTACAATTATAATTCATCTTCATTTAACAGATAAGGCCATGGAGGAATAGAGATGTTTATTAACGTGTCCAATGTCACAAGGCAAATAAGTGACACAGCTGGAGTAAATAGAAGATCTGACTCCGGAATCTGCTCCCAAACTCTATTTCTGGGGAGACTCATCTGTACAGTCCTTCTAGGCTCTGGCTCTGAGAGACATGGGGCCTCCCTTCTTCCACCTCATGCTATCCTGATATCTATGTTCTCCTTTCCTTTGCTCTTCAATGCTATTCCAGATCTGGGTAGAAAAGCCTTAGCTTCACAGTCCCTCAATAATAATGAAATGGGTGTTTTCTTATCCCCCTCGCAGGATGTATGACAGCAGTGTGGCTCACTTCCTTGGTGCTTCGCTGCTCAAGGGAGCATGCAGATGGGCAGGTACAGAGGCTGTGGGGAGTGCTTTTTGGACTCTGGCCCCATGGCAGCATCTAGAGGTGTCTGTGACTCCTGAAGCCCAAGTGGGCTGTGTTACAGTGTGCTGTTTCAGCTTTGCTTTCTGCAGATGGCTTGTGTTAATCAGTTCAGCTAGACCCTCTGCCTTATCGCAGGGACATAGGGCTTTCTGTATCCTGGGTTCTTGCCCTAGTTACCAGAGAAATTAGATCCCATGTGGGTTTGGAGGATGAGTGCAAAGTTTCATTGTGTGGTGGAGGTAGCTCTCAGAGAGATGGATTAAGATTTAGAGAGAGATGGGGTGGGAAGGTGATCTTCCCCTGGAATAGGGCTGGCCAGTGGCTGGACTCTCCTCCAAGCACCCCCAGATGAATTTCCCTTGGCGGCATACTACCTGTAGCCCGATAACTTATGAAAAAATAAAAAAGAATAAATAAATCTGTAACATTAAAAAATAAATAAATAAAACTGATGCACCCCCTCTCCCAAAAAAAAAAAAAGAAAGGAGCACAGGGAACAACATAAGGGCTTACATAGTGCTAGTAAGAATTTCTGTAACCATCCTCCAGAGATAAATACCTCTAATTCATTGGATATCAGGTAGAGTGTTCAAAGAGTATTTCCTCAGTAAAATGGAAAAAAATAATCCATAAGCTAACAGCTGCTCTGATGTGCTCTAATAAAGTTAAGTACAAACCTCAAAAGGATAAAACTGTTTTCTAGTAACTTAGCTACATTTCAGAAGAACATACAAAAGTATTTATAAGATCATACAAATTTTCTGCAGCCTTAACATAAAATCACAATGGTTTTTATCCAAACAAGAATTATCAGACATGCAAGCAAAAGGGAAGATATGAGAAAAAAAGTAATATATAGAAGTAGGTTTAAAAATTAAACAATGATTGAATTCATGACAAGGAAAATAAGATAGTTATAACTGAATATCTAGATTCCATATGTTCAAGAAAGCAGAGGAAAGATTGGCCATACTACTCATCAAAAGGGGATATATAAAAAAACACACACACAGATTGAAAACCTAGAGAAAAAAATGCAAGGTCGGAAATGAAAAGCACACTGGATTGAATTGTGGATTAGAAACTACAAAAAAAAAAAAAATAAGTGAATTTGAAGACACAAGAGAAGAAACTATTCTAAATTAAACAAAGGGGGAAAAAAAGACTGAAATAAAATGACCGAAGAATAAAAAAGTGGTGGGTTAACTTCAACTAAATTTAAAAATGTGCAATCGTTGCTCATAAATGTGGATAAAAGAAGTATGGAAAATATAATAGCTATATTTTCCCCAAAAGACAATCTTAAAAGCAACCAAAAGGAATTTTAAATGTGGGCAAGTGAAATTAAGGTGTATGGTCTCTCTTAGTTCTCTTCTTGCTTTTTTTTTTTTTTTTTTTTTAATGCACACAGTGTTAAGTTGTTGTCAGCTTAAAATAATGGATTATAACAGAGTATTTTCAAGTACCATGGTAACCTCAACCCCCCACCCCCCCCAAAAAAAATACAATGGAGACACAAAAGTTAAAAGCATGACACTAACTTATATTGTAAGGGAAAATAACCTTCATTAAAAGGAAGACAAGAAAAAAAAGAAAGAAAGAAGAAAGAAAAGACTAAAAAACAAAAGCAAAGAACAAAATGACAGGAGTAAGTCCTTATTTATCAATAATAATATTGAAAGTAAATGGACTAAACTCTTCAATCAAACTTTGTAGTGTGGCTAAATGGATGAAAAATAACCCAATGATCTGTGGCCTAAAAGAAACATATTTCACCTATAAAGACACATAGACTGAAAATAGAAAGATGGGAAAAGATATTCCAAGCCAATGAAAACCAAAAAAGAGTAGTATTGCTATACTTATATCAGAAAAAACAGATTTCAACACAAAAACTATAAGAGACAAAGAAGGTCATTATATAATGATAATGGGGTCATTCAGCAAGGGGATGTAACAATTTTAAATATATATTCACCCAACACTAAGGCATCCAGATATACAAAGAAAATATTAGAGCTAAAGAGGGAAACAGGCCCCAATTAAATAATAGGAGGAGATTTCAACTCCTCACTTTCAATATTGGACAGAGTTCCAGACAGAAAATCCATAAAGATGCATCAAACTGAATCTGCACTATAAAACAAATGGATCTAATAGATATTTATAGAACATTTTATTCAAGAGCTACAGAATACACATTCTTTTCTTTAGCACACAGATCGTTCTCAAGGATAAACTATATGTTAGGTCACAAAATAGTTCTTAAAATATTCACATAATTTGAAAGAATATCAAGCATCTTTTTTGGCTGCAATAGAATAAAACTAGAAATCAATAACAAGGGGAATTTTGGAAACTATTCCTATGCATGGAAATTAAACAGTATGCTCCTGAATGACTAGTGAGTCCATGAAGAGATTAAAAAGGAAATTGAAAAATTTCTTGAAACAACTGATAATGGAAACACAACATATGAAAACCTGGGATCTACAGCAAACCAGTACTAAGACAGAAGTTTATAGTTACAAGTTCCTACATTAAAAAGAGGAAAAACTTCAAATAAACAATCTAATGATGCATTTTAAAGAACTAGAAAAACAAGAGCAAACCAAACCCAGAATTAGTAGGAGAAAAGAAATAATAAAGATCAGAGTAGAAAGAAATGAAATTGAAATGAAAAACAATACAAAAGGAAAACTGATGGACCCAAAGGAAAATACTAAGAGAAACAGACAATTGGAATTCTCACAGTGGAAATATAAGTTGTCAACAATGACATCGGTACAAGACATAAAATGTAAACCTTGATGCATAAATACAGATTTTGGATAAGTTATTTTTAAAATAAATATATGAAAAAAGATCAATGAAGCAAAAAGTTGTGTTTTTTTTAGGCGGGGGGAAGTTAAACAAATTGATGAACCATTAGCCAGACTAAGTAGGAAAAAAAGTAAGAAAATCCAAATGAATGAAATCAGAAATAAAAAAGGAGACATCACAACTGATACCAAAGAAACTTGAAGGATCATTAGTGGCTAATATGAGCAACTATATGACAATAAATTATGAAACCTAGAAGAAATAAACAAATTCCTAGATATATAGAACATACCAAGACCGAACCACGAAGAAATAAAAAAGCGTGAACAGACCAATAACAGGTAACAAGATGGAAGTCATAATAAAAAGTTTTCCACTAAATAAAGGCCTGGGACCTGACAGCTTCACTGCTAAATTCTACCAAATACTTAAAGAAGAATGAATACCAATCCTACTCAAAACATTCCAAGAAACAGAGGAGGTGGGAAGACTTTCAAAGTCATTCTTTGAGGCTGGTATTACTCTGATACCAAAATCAGACAAAGACACACAAAAAAGAAAACTGTAGCTCAATATCTCTGATGAATATTGATTCAAAAATCCCCTACAAAATAGTAGCAAGGTGAATTCAACAATATATTATAAAGATCATTCATCATGACCAGGTCGGATTTATCCCTGGGGTGTAAGGATGGTTCTACACACTCAAATCAATCAATGTGATACATTATATTCACAGAATGAAGCATTAAAAACAATATAATCATTTCAATTGATGCTGAAAAAGCATTTGATACAATTTAACATCCCCCCATGAAGAAAACCCTCAAAAAACTGGGGATAGAAGGAACACACCTCAACATAAAATCCATATACAACACATACACAACTAGTATCATATTGAATGGGGAAAAACTGAAAGCCTTTTCTCTAAGATCTGAAACACAGTAAAGATGCCCGCTGTCATCATTGTTACTCTAGATAGTACTGTAGGTCCTAGCTACAGCAATCAGACAAAAAATAGACATAAAGGGCATCCAAATTAGAATGGAAGATGTCAAATTATCTATATTTGTTTATTTTTCCATCAGTTATTGGGGTACAGGTGGTATTTGGTCACACGAATAAGTTCTTTAGTGGTGATTTGTGAGATTTTGGTGCATCCATCACCTGAGCAATATACACTGTACCATATTTGTAGTCTTTTATCCCTCACCCCCTTCCCACTCTTTCCCCCAAGTCCCCACAATCCATTTTATCATTCTCATGCCTTTGCATCCTCATAGCTTAGGTCCCATACATCAGTGAGAACATATGAAGTTTGGTTTTCCATTCCTGAGCGACTTCACTTAGAATAATAGTCTTCAATCTCATCAGGTTGCTGCAAATGCTCTTAATTCACTCCTTTTTATGGCTGAGTAGTATTCCATCATATATCTTTATGATGGTATATATATATATATATATATGTGGTGTGTGTGTGTGTATGTGTGTGTGTATATATATATACACACACACACATATATATACACACCACAGTTTCTTTATCCACTCTTTGATTGATGGACATTTGGGTTGGTTCCACAATCTTGCAATTGTGAATTGTGCTGATATAAACATGCATGCATGTGTAAGCATCTTTTTCATATGGTGACTTCTTTTCCTCTGGATAGATACCCAGTAGTGAGATTGCTGGATCAAATGGTAATTTTACTTTCAGTTCTTTAAGGAAGCTCCACACTGTTTTCCATAGTGGCTGTACTAGTTTACATTCCCACCAGCAGTGTAGAAATGTTTCCTGATCACCGCATCCATGCCAACATCTACTGTTTTTTTATTTTTTTGATTATGGCCATTGTTGAAGGAGTGAGTTGGTATTGCATTGTGGTTTTCATTTGCATTTCCTTGATCATTAGTAATGTTGAGCATTTTTTTCATAAGTTTGTTGGCCATTTGTATATCTTCTTTTGAGAATTGCCTATTCATATCCTTAGCCCACTTTTTGATGGGATTGTTTGTTTTTTCTTACTGATTTGTTTGAGTTTGTTGTAGCTTCTAGATATTAGTCATTCCTTAGATGTATAGATTGTGAAGATTTTCTCCCACTCTGAGAGTTGTCTGTTTACTCTGCTGACTGTTCCTTTTGCTGTGCAAAAGTGCTTTAGTTTAATTAAGTTTGAACTATTTATCTTGGTTTTTATTGCATTTGCGTTTGGGTTCTTGGTCATGAAATCCTTGCATAAGCCAATGTCTAGAAGTATTTTTTTCAGTGTTATCTTCTAGAATTTTTACAGTTTCAGGTCTTAGATTTAAGTCCTTAATTCATCTTGAGTTGGTTTTTGTATAAGGTAAGAGATGAGGATCCAGGTTCATTCTCTACATGTAGCTAGCCAATTATCTCAATACCATTTGTTGAAAAGGGGATCCTTTCTCTATTTTAGGTTTTTGTTTGCTTTGTCAAAGATTAATTGGTTGTAAGTATTTGAGTTTATTTCTGGGTTCTCTATTCTGTTCCATTTGTCTCTGTGCCTATTTTTATACTAGTATCATGCTGTTTTGGTGATTATGGCCTTATAGTATAGTTTCAAATTGGGTAGTGTGAGGCATCCAGATTTCTTCTTTTTGCCTAGTCTGCTTTGGCTATGTGGGTTCTTTTATGGTTTGGTTTGATATGAATTTTAGAATTTTTTTTTCTAATTATGTGAAGAATGATGGTAGTATTTTGATGGGACTTGCATTACATTTTTAGATTGCTTTTGGCAGTATGGTCATTTTCACCATATTCATTGTACCCATCCAAGAGCATGGGATATATTTCTATTTGTTTGTCTCATCTATATTTCTTTCAGCAGTGTTTTGTAGTTTTTTTTGCAGAGGTCTTTTGACTTCTTGGTTAGGTATATGCTTAAGTATTTTATTTTATTTTTGCAGCTATTGTAAAAGGGGTTAGGTTCTTGATTTGATTCTCTGCTTGGTCACTGTTGGTGTATAGGAGAGCTACTGATTTGTGTACATTTATCTTGTATCTGGAAACTCTACTGAAATCTTTTATCAGTTCTGGGAGCTTTCTGGGAAGTCTTTAGGGTTTTCAAGGTAAAGGATCATATTACCATCAAACAGTGACAGTTTGACTTCCTCTTCACTGATTTGGATGCCCTTGATTTTTTTTCTCTGGTCTTATTGCTCTGGCTAGAACTTCCAGTACTATGTTGAAGAGGAGTGGTGAGAGTGGGGATCCTTGTCTTGTTCCTGTTTTCAGGGGCAATGCTTTCAACTTTTTCCCATTCAGTATTATGTTGACTGTGGGCTTGTCATTGATGGCTTTTATTACATTGAGTTATGTCCCTTGTATGCCAATTTCACTGAGGCTTTTAATCATAAAGGGATGCTGGTTTTTGTCAAATGCCTTTTCAGCATCTAGTAAGATAATCGTGTGATTTTTGCTTTTAATTCTGTTTATGTGGTGTATCACATTTATTGACTTGCATATGTTAAACCATCCTTGCATCACTGGTATGATACCCACTTAATCATGGTGGATTATCTTTTTGATATACTGTTGAATTATGTTAGCTAGTATTTTGTTGAGAAGTATTCTTAAATGAAGTATATTCTTAAATGTTCTCTGGTGAAGTGTTCTGGAAGAAATAAACCACATTTATGCTATGGAGAAACCATTGTTCTTTAACTCTTTCTGAAAATGAACTCAAATCTTGTGTTCATGATTTCTGATTTGAAAACAAAGAAACAAAGTTGAAGTAAAAGGATTAAGTGACCTTGTATACCCACACTGTATGCACTGTTATGTCTATGTAAACACAGCACAGGTATAGAGCAGCAATCTTGGCTCTCTCCTCCAAATAATCCCTCCTCTACATCAGGACTGACAAAAACCATCTATAATGAAAGATCAGGTCACCACTGAAATTTTCCAGTGTTATCTGTGAAGATGGCTGACTGTTAAGGTCAGTGATGCAGAGTAGAGTCATCCACCCTTGGTTCTTCTCAACTCCTGCACAAGACAGTGGGCTTCCCTTTGAACATGCTTCCCCAGTGCTCCTCTTCACTACCCCACAATTCCGTAGGGTCATGAGAAAGAAGAGCCAGATCTCCTTACATGTCTTTCCATCGCTAAAAATGATGCTAACAGGAAGAGAAACAAAAACAAGGAGGAAGGTCCTAGGCAAGAAAGAGGGAGCTGATTTTCAACAGCCACACATAAGGGCCAAGGTCAGTTTTCAGAGCTCTTCAAGTGTTTGCTTTCCATTCCCTTTCTGCCTCATTACCCATACAAAGGCGCGCACACACACACACACACACACACACACACACACACACACCCCTACCAACTCCTTCCTAGCTTTTTTTGGGTACTGGGAAAATACCTTTTCCAGAAAACTCCTCTCCGTAATCAATTACCACTTCATATTCATGCAACTCCAGGATAAGCTTTATGTCAAAGTACACAGTGAACACTGGGACATAGACTTTTGAGAACTGGGAAAGGAGATATATATATACATATTTGATGATTACTCTAGTTGCCACTTATGGATGGCCTGCAATGTGCCATGAAGTGGCCCAGACAACCGGTAGACATTAAAATTTATCCTCACATCAATACATTCAGCATGTTTACTTGCCTTGTTTTGCACATAAAAAAACTGAGGTCAGAGAATCTCAAATTCATTTTCAGGGTCCTACAGTCAATATATAGAAGATCCACATTTGAATCTCTACTTTTATTATTATTATTATTATTATTATTATTATTATACTTTAAGTTCTAGGGTACATGTGCATAACGTGCAGGTTTGTTACATATGTATACTTGTGGCATGTTGCTGTGCTGCACCCATCAACTCGTCAGCACCCATCAACTCGTCATTTACCTGATGAATCTCTACTTATTCGAACTCTTACAGTTGAGCAATTCATCAGTACCCTCAAGGTAATCTTTCTTTTTTTGTGTAACTAACATGTTTTGTAATTCATATGTAGCATCATTTTTAATACACACATATTTCTATGAGATGAGCATTATTACCCCATTTTACAAAGTCAAGATTTTATTAATGATAAAAAAATGGTATTTTTATTTTATTTTGTTTTATTTTATTATACTTTAAATTCTAGGATACATGTGCTGAACGTGTGAGTTTGTTACATAGGGATACATGTGCCATGGTTGTTTGCAGCACCTATCAACCCGTCATCTAGGTTTAAGCCCCACATGCATTAGGTATTTGTCCTAATGCTCTCCTTTCCCTTGCCCCCCAACCCCCGACAGAGCCCGGTGTGTGATGTTCCCCTCTCTGTGTCCGTGTGTTCTCATTGTTCAACTCCACTTATTAGTGAGAACATGAGGTATTTGGTTTTCTGTTCCCATGTTAGTTTGCTGAGGATGATGGTTTCCAGCTTCATTCATGTCCCTGCAAAGGACATGAGCTAATCCATTTTTATGGCTGCATAGTATTCCATGGTGCACATTTGCCACATTTTCTTTATCCAGTCTGTCATTCATTGGCATTTAAGTTGGTTGCAACTATTTGCTATTGTAAATAGTGCTGCAATAAACATACCTGACCATGTATCTTTATAGAAGAATGATTTATAATCCTTTGGGTATATACCCAGTATTGGGATTGCTGGGTGAGATAGTATCTCATTATGGTTTTATTTGCATTTCTCTAATGACCAGTGATGATGAGCTTTTTTTCACATGTTTGTTGGCTGCAAAAATGTCCTTTTGTGAAGTGTCTGTTCAGATACTTTGCCCACTTTATCAAGGGGTTGTTTATTTCTTGTAAATTTGTTTAAGTTTTTTTGTAGATTCTGGATATTAGCCCTTTGTCAGACGGATAGATTGCAAAAATTTTCTCCCATTATGTAAGCTGCTGTTCACTATGATGATAGTTTCCCTTGCTGAGCAGAAGCTCTTTAGTTTAATTAGCTCTCATTTGTCAATTGTGGTTTTTGTTGCTATTGCTTTTGGTGTTTTAGTCATGAAGTCTGTGCCCATGCCTATGTCCTCAATTGTATTGTCTAGATTTTCTTCTAGGGTTTTTAGGATTTTAGGTTTTACATTTAAGTCTTTAATCCATCTTGTGTTAATTTTTGTATAAGGTGTAAGGAAGAGGTTCAGTTTCTGATTTCCTCATATGGCTAACCAGTTTTCCCAGCATCATTTATTAAGTAGGGAATCCTTTCTCCACTGCTTTTTTTTCAGGTTTATTGAAGATCAGATGATTGTAGATGTGTGCTATTGTTTCTGAGGCCTCTGTTCTGTTCCACTGGTCTAGCTATCCATTTTTGTACCAGTATCATTTTGTTATATTGCAAATACTGAACTAAGACAGGGCATCAGTATACTTCTGCTTTTATTTCTGGGGAAAGAAATATTCTGTGTGACTAACCTAAGCAGCATATGATTTCATAAATGGAATTTTAGGTCTGTGAGGAAAAAAAGTTTAGGTCAACTGATCTGCAGTTTCTGCCAAACCATACAGTTGTTTTTGTTTTTGGTTTTGTTTTCTAACACTGTACTGTCCAGTTTCTCTTTTGGCTAACTTTATAATGTAGTATATTTTTAAAAATTTAGTATAATTAGATATGCTGGCACATAATTTGTCAGATAATTGCATGAAATCATTTCTAGGAAAAGGACAACCGACCACTGGAATTCACTATTGAAAACTTGGTTGGCAATGTAGCTGATCTATTTGTTGCTGGAACAGAGACAACAAGCACCACTCTGAGATATGGACTCCTGCTTCTGTTGGTTACAGGTAGGACCACAGATGATGGACAAAGTGAATTTCAGAACAATGCTGAGAAGACAGTGCCAGTGTTTGCCATCCTGTTTCTCTTAGAGAAGCTTCATTCTTTAAATTTCTGTGTCATCAGCTGTTATCTGTCTAAATTTGATGACATGATTAAAAAAGACATCTTTACACAATGGAGGAGGATGAATGAGATCAGTGAAAACAGTATGGCAGTAGCAAAATAAATAAAACCCTGATGAAGTGTTTGGATTTCAGCAGAGGTAATTTGTGGTAGGGAGAGTCAGCAAAATTGGCCTAGTATTGAATGCTGGTATTATTATGGAAAGTCCACTTTGAACAGTAGGTTCATTCTTGAAGATATCTTTTTTCATTTTGGAACTCCATGCTCTGATACTGGGGTAGGGAGATGAAAACGATCTTTATTGAAGCATAAGTGGAATTCTGGAATTGTACTGAGACATCCTGAGATAAATACCAGTCTGGGAAGTAATCTAAAAGTTAGACACCTAAGAAACATGTTTCCATTTAGGCAGAGGCCATACCTAAAGGAATTTTATTATTCCAGAAGCGTGTTTCATAAAACTGCTATTTGACCAAATGGGAATATTTGGAAGGGGGGGAGTTAATAATTGCATCTTTCACATACAACTTTTCTTTAGAATTTATAATTTACCTTTAGAGTAAACTCTACATTTCCTTAGAATTTACATTTAAATAGTAAATGTAGCAGATTTTGTTTGGCAGCAGATAACATACCTTCTTCCCTGTGTCAGGATCCCACTGAAATTTCAATAACTAAATTACAAATTAAAATTAGCCTGTTGGAGTAAAAGGAGAGGAGAATAGAAAACAGCCTATAAGTCTCTGGCAAATTTCTGAGACATGGAGAGACAATGGAGGGCTGACAATTGAAACAGCATAGGGGATGGAGTTATAACGTAAGTATCAGCAGAGGAAGATTTATCAAGAGGAGAAGCTAATCTATGTCACAATAATTCTCATAAGGCTCAGTATTTGGAGGCACCAAGGACCAAAGAAGGTAGGGAATGAGAGTGAAAAGGGAGCCTCTCCTACCCAGATTGCCTCCATAACTCCTTTTACCAGGTACCTGATTTTTTCCCACTGGAAAAGGGAAGCACACCCTCCAGAGAAACACAACCTAAAAAGCCCTGTACTCGGGGACACTTTACAGGGCCAGGAAAGTGTGAGGTGTGAAGCCAGCCATTATTTTCTGGAAGACATTAATGATAATTGGTATAATTTTTTCCTTAAATGTTGGAGGAATTCAAGAGTGAATATCATTAGGGCTTATGGCTTTTTGTTTTGGAAGTTATTAATGTTGATTCAATTAAGTTAGTAAATAAAGGCTTAAGCAGATTATCTATTTTCTTTTGTCTGAGTTTTAGAACATTTGTCTTTAAGAAATTAATCGATTTCATTTGAATTACCGTGGTTGTGGGCAGAGAGTTGCCCATAATATATATTTATTATCCTTTCAATGTCTAAGGTATCAATAGTTATACCCCTTTTAATTTTGATGTTATTAAAATGTGTTTTCTCTCTTTTTGCTCTTGGTGAAACTGGCTAGATGTTTGTTAAATTTATTTTCAAAGAACAAGCTTTTGGTATCATACATATAGTTGGACCTTGTTTTTTATCCACTCTGATAGTTTGTGTCTTTTAGTTGGTGTATTTAGTTATGTTTAAAGTGATTTTGATATAGTGGGATTATATGTACCACATGTTTGTTGTTGTGTTCTCCTCATTGCCCTTGTTCTTTTTCTATTTTTGTCATCAATTCTTGTTCTGCCTCCTGTGGTTTTAAATGAGCATTTTATAAAATTTAATTTCCTCTTCTTAACACATAATATTTCAATATTTACTTTAGTAATTTCCGTAGAGTTTGCAATTTATATTTGTAATTAATCCAAGATCACTTTCAAATAACACTACACTGCTTCATGGGTAGTGCATCTACCTGTAACAAAGTATTCTTAACTGCTCCTTCCAATTCCTTATATCCTTACTGCCATTCATTTCACCTATCCGTAAGCTATAATTACCAAATATATTGTTGTCATTATTATTTTGAACAAACTACCATCTGTCTGACAATTAAGAATAAGAAAAATAAAAGTTTTATATTGCCATCAATTACTCCTTCTCTAACATTGTTCTTTTCTTTATGTACGTCAGTGTTTGGCTTGTATCATTTTCTTCTTTCTGAGGAAATTTTTAACATTTCTTGCAAGGCAGGAACTAAAGACAATTTTCTCAACTTTTTATGAGTGAGAGTCCTTATTTCTCCTTCAGTTAAGAAGGATAAGTTTTCTGGATACAGAAAGCAAAGTGGATGAGACTATTTTCCAACACTTTAAATATTTTGCTTCACTCTCTTCTTATTTGCATGAACTTTTAAGAGATGTTTGATGTAATTCTTATTCTCATTCCTAGATAGCTATGATGTTTTCTTCCCCAGCTTCTTTCAAGATTTTTGCTTAGTCTTTATTTTCTTCATTTGAATATGATGTGCGTAGGTGTAGACTTTTGGGTACCGAACCTACTTGGTGTTCTTTGAGGTTCTTGGATCTGCAGTTTGCTGTCTGTCCTTAATTTTGGGAAATTCTCAGTCATTATTGCTTCAAATATTGCTTCTGCAGAACACTTTGTTTTTAAATAAGCTTTTTTCATTGAAGTACAATATACATAGAAAAAGATGCACATGTTCTAAATGTACAGCTCAGTGCATTAACATAAAGTGAATGTCTTTATATAACCTACAAGTAAGGCATAAAAAAGAATTTTGTTTCTAAGGCATCCTCATTCTTTATACTGCCACATCCTCTCTTAAGGTATCCACTATCATTCCACAGGTTAGTTTTTAAAAATTTTAAAAATTTTGTTGTGTTATACAGTCAGGGTATACATGCTCATATTTCTTACATGGGTATGTTGTGTACTGGTGGGGACTGGGCTTCTAGTGCACCCATTACCCAAATGATGAACATTATACCTGATAGGTAATTCACCAAACTTTGCCCCCCAGTACATCCTCCACACTTTTGGAGTTCCTATTGTCTATTATTTTCATCTTTATGTCCACATGTCCCCATTGTTTAGCTCCCACTTACTTGTGAGACCATGTGGTATTTGATTTTCTGTTTCTGAGTTAGTTCACATAAGATAATGGCCTCCATCTCCTTCCAGGTTGCTGCAAAAAAACATGATTTCGTTCTGTTTTTTATGACTATGTGGTACTCCATGGTCTAAATACACCACATTTTCTTTACCTGAATAACCACTGATGGACATATAAGTTGGTTCCCTGAATTTGCTATTGTGAATAGTGTTGTGAGAACATGAATGAAGGTGTGTTTTTATATAACGATTTTTTTTCCTTTGGGTATATACCCAGTAGTGAGATTGCTGGATTGAATAGATTGAATCCTTTCCTCATTGCTTGTTCTTTTCAGGTTTGTCAAAGATCAGATGGTTGTAGATGTGTGGTGTTCTTTCTGAGGTCTCTGTTCTATTCCACTGGTCCACTGTTTTGGTACCAGTGCCATGCTGCTTGGGTTACTGTAGCCTTGTAGTATAGTTTGAAGTCAGGTAGCATGATGCCTCCCACTGTGTTCTTTTTGCTAAGGATTGTCTTGGCTATGTGGGCTCTTTTTATGTTCCATATGAAATTTAAAGTAGTTTTTTTCCAATTCTGTGAAGAAAGTCATGGGCCGTATGGCCATTTTCACGATATTAATTCTTCCTATCCATGAGCGTGGAATGTTTTTCCATTTGTTTGTGTCCTCTCTCAATTCCTTGAGGAGTGGTTTGTAGTTCTCCTTGAAGAAGTCCTTCACATCCCTTGCAAGTTGTATTCCTAGGTATTTTGTTCCCTTTGTAGCAATTATGAATGGGAGTCCACTTATGATTTGACTCTCTGTCTATTACTGGTGTATAGAAATGCTTGTGATTTTTGCACATTGATTTTGTATCCTGAGACTTTGTGAATTTCCTTATCAGTTTAAGGAAATTTGAGGCTGAGAAAATGGGTTTTTCCAAATATAAAATCATGTCATCTGCAAACAGAGACAATTTGATCTTCTCTCCTTCTATTCAAATATCCTTTATTTCTTTCTCTTGCCTGATTGCCCTGGACAGAACTTCCAGTACTGTGTTGAATAGGAGTGTTGAGAGAGGACATCCTTCTCTTGTGCCAGTTTCAAAGGAAATACTTCCAGCTTTTGCCCATTCAGTATGATTTTGGCTGTGGGTTTGTCATAAATAGCTCATATTATTTTGAGATACATTCCATCAATACCTAGTTTATTGAGAGTTTTAGCATAAAGGGGTGTGAAACTTTATTGAAGTTCTTTTCTGCATCTATTGAAATAATCATGTGGTTTTTGTCATTGGTTCTGTTTATGTGACGGATTACGTTTATTTATTCATTTATTTTGAGATACAGTCTATCCCCGTTATGCAGGCTGGAGTGCAGTGGTGTGATTTCAATTCACTGCAACCTGCGCCTCCCAGGTTCAAGTGATTCTGCTGCCTCAGCTTCCTGAGTATGTGGAATTATAAGCGCATGCCACCACAACTGGCTAATTTTTGTATCTTTAGTACAGATGGGGTTTCCCCATGTTAACCAGACTGCTCGTGAGCTCCTGACCTCATGATCCACCTGCTTTGGCCTCCCAAAGTGCTGGGATTACAACTGTGAGCCACCTCACCAGGCCTACGTTTATTGATTTGTGTATGTTGTACCAGTCTTTAATCTCACAGATGAAGTCAACTTGATCATGGTGGATAAGCTTTTTGATGTGCTGCTGGATTTGGTTTGACAGTGTTTTATTGAGGTTTTTCACCCTGATGTTCATGAGAGGTATTGGCCTAAAAGTTTATTTTATTGTATCTGTGCCAAGTTTTGTTATCAGGATGATGCTGGTCTCATAAAATAAGTTAGGGAGGAGTCACTCTTTTTCTTTTGCTTGAAACAGTTTCAGAAAGACTGATACCAGCTTCTCTTTGTACCTCTGGTAGAAGTCATCTGTTAGTCTGTCATGTCCTGGGCTTTTTTTGGTTCATAGGCTATTAGTTACTGCCTCAGTTTCAGAACTTGTTATTGGTCTATTCAGGGATTCAACTTCTTTCTGGTTTAGTCTTGGGAGGGTGTATGTGTCCAGGAATTTATCCATTTCTTCTAGGCTTTCTAGTTTATTTGCGTAGAAGTGTGTATAGTATTCTCTGATGGTAGTTTGTATTTCTGTGGGATCAGTGGTGATATACCCTTTATCATTATTTGTTGTGTCTATTCTTTTCCCTTTTCTTCTTTATTAGTCTAGATAGTGGTCTATTTTGTTGATCTTTTCAAAAAACCAGCTCCTGGATTCACTGATTTTTTTTTGAAGGGTTTTTCAAGTCTCTATTTCCTTCAGTTCTTCTCTGATCTTAGTTATTTCTTGTCTTCTGCTAGCTTTTGAATTTGTTTGAATTTCTTTGTAGAGTCTGGATTTTAGCCCTTTGTCAGATGGATAGATTGCAAAATTTTTCTCCCATTCTGTAGGTTGCCTGTTGAACCTGATGATAGTTTCTTTTGCTGTGCAGATGCTCTTTAGTTTAATTAGCTCTCATTTGTCAATTGTGGCTTTTGTTGCCATTGCTTTTGCTGTTTTAGTCGTGAAGTATTTGCCCATGCCTGTGTCCTGAATGGTATTGCCTAGGTTTTCTTCTAGGGCTTTTTTGGTTTTAGTTTTTAAGTCTTTAATCCATCTTGAGTTAATTTTTCTGTAAGGTGTAAGGAAGGGACCCAGTTTCAACTTCCTACATATGGCTACCCAGTTTTCCCAGCACCATTTATTAAATAGGGAATCCCTTCCCCCATTGTTTGTTTTTGTCAGGTTTATAAAGATCAGATGGTTGTGGATGTGGGGTGTTATTTCTGAGGCCTCTATTTGGTTCCATTGGTCTATATATATGTTTTGGTACCGGTACCATGCTGTTTTGTTTACTGTAGCCTTGTAGTATAGTTTGAAGTCAAGTAGCATGATGCCTCCAGCTTTGTTCTTTTTGCTGAGGATTGTTTTGGCTATGTGGGCTCTTTTATGTTCCCTTTGAACTTTAAAGTAGTTTTTTTCCAATTCTGCAAAGAAAGTCAGTGGTAGCTTAATGGAGATAGCATTGAATCTGTAAATTAATTAGGACAGTATGGCCATTTTCATGATATTGATTCTTCCTATCCATGAGCATGGAATTTTTTTCCATTTGTTTGTGTCTTCTTTTATTTCGTGGAGCAGTGGTTTGTAGTTCTCCTTGAAGAGTTCCTTCACATCCCTTGTAAGTTGGATTCCTAGGTATTTTATTCTCTTTGAAGCAATTGTGAATGGGAGTTCACTTATGATTTGACTCTCTGTTTATCTGTTATTGGTGTATAACAATGCTTGCGATATTTGCACATTGATTTTGTGTCCTGAGAGTTTGCTGAAGTTGCTTATCAGCTTAAAGAGATTTTGTGCTGAGACAATGGGGTTTTCTAAATATAAAATCATGTCATCTGCAAACAGAGACAATTTGATTTTCTCTTTTCCTAATTGGATACCTTTTATTTCTTTCTTTGGCCTGATTGCCCTAGTCAGAGCTCCAATACTATGTTAAACAGGAGTGATGAGAGAGGGCATCCTTGTCTTGTGTCCCAGAGATTCTGGTACCTTGTGTCTTTGTTCTCACTGGTTTCAAAGAACATCTTTCTTTCTGCCTTAATTTCATTATTTACTCAGTAGTCATTCAGGACCAGGTTGTTCAGATTCCATGTAGCTTTTGAGTGAGTTTTGAGTGAGTTTCTTAATTCTGAGTTCTAGTTTGATTGCACCGTGGTCTGAGAGACAGTTTGTTGTGATTTCTTTTACATTTGCTGAGGAGTATTTTACTTCTAATTATGTGGTCAATTTTAGAATAAGTGCAACTTAGTGCTGAGAAGAATATTTATTCTATTGATTTGGGGTGGAGAGTTCTGTAGATGTCTATTAAGTCCACTTTGTTCAGAGCTGAGTTCAAGACCTGGATATACTTGTTAATTTTCTGTCTCATTGATCTGTCTAATATTGACAGTGTGGTGTTAAAGTCTCCCATTATTGTTGTGTGGGAGTCTAAGTCTCCTTGTAGCTCTCTAAGGACTTGCTTTATGAATCTGGGTGCTCCTGTATTGGGTGCATATATATATAGGATAGTTAACTCTTCTTTTTGCATTGATCCCTTTACCATCATGTAATGGCCTTCTTTGTCTCTTTTTATCTTTGTTGAATTAAAGTCTTTTTTATCAGAGACCAGGATTGCAACCCCTGCTTTGTTTCGCTTTCCATTTGCTTGATAGATCTTCCTCCACCCCTTTATTTTCAGCCTATGTGTATCTTTGCACATGAGATGGGTCTCCTGAATACAGCACACTGATAGGTTTTGACTATTTATCCAATTTGCCAGTCTGTGTCTTTTAATTGAGGCATTTAGCCCATTTACATTTAAGATTAATATTGTTATGTGTGAATTTGATCCAGTCATTGTGATGATAGCTGGTTATTTCACCTGTTAATTGATGCAGTTTCTTCAGTGTTGATGGTCTTTATAATTTGGCATGTTTTTGCAGTGGCTGGTACTGGTTGTTCCTTTTCATGTTTAATGTTTCCTTCAGCAGCTCTTGTAAGGCAGACCTGGTGGTGACAAAATCTCTCTGCATTTGTTTGTCTGTAAAATATGTTATTTCTCCTTCACTTATGAAGGTTAGTTTGGCTGGATATGAAATTCTGAATTGAAAATTCTTTTCTTTAAGAATGTTGATTATTAGCCCTTACTCTCTTCTGGCTTGTAGGGTTTCTGCTGAGGGATCTGCTGTTATTCTGATGGACCTCCCTTTGTGGGTAACCCAACCTTTCATTCTGGCTGCACTTAACATTTTTTTCCATCATTTCAACCTTGGTGAATCTGACAATTATGTGTCTTTGGGTTGCTCTTCTCAAGGAGTATCTTTGTGGTGTTCTCTGTATTTCCTGAATTTGAATGTTGGCCTGCCTTGCGAGGTTTGGAAAGTTCTCCTTGATAATATCTTGAAGAGTGTTTTCTAACTTGGTTCCATTCTCCCTGTGATTTTCAGGTACACCAATCAAATGTAGATTTTGTCTTTTCACGTAGTCACATATTTCTCAGAGACTTTGTTCATTTCCTTTCACTCTTGTTTTTTTAATCTTGTATTCTTGCTTTATTTCATTTATTTGATCTTCAGTCCTTTGAAAGGATATCCTTTCTTCTGCTTGATTGAATCAGCTATTGAAGCTTGTGTATGCTTCACGCAGTTCTTGTATTGTGGTTTTCAGTTATATCAGGTCATATAAGGTCTTGTCTACACTGGTTGTTCTAGTTAGCAATTAATCTAACCTTTTCTCAAGATTTGTAGCTTCCTTGCAATGGGTTAGAATATGCTTCTTTAGGCTAATATCCAGAACCTACAAAGAACTCATACAAATTTACAAGAAAAAAACAAACAACCCCATCAAAAAGTGGGCAAAGGAAATGAACAGACACTTCTTAAAAGAAGACATTTATGCAGTCAACAGACACATGAAAAAGTGCTCATCATCACTAGCCATCAGAGAAATGCAAATCAAAACCACAATGAGATAAAATGGCGATCATTAAAAAGTCGAAACCACAGGTGCTGGAGAGGATGTGGAGAAATAGGAACACTTTTACACTGTTGGTGGAACTGTAAACTAGTTAAAATGGCGATCATTAAAAAGTCGAAACCACAGGTGCTGGAGAGGATGTGGAGAAATAGGAACACTTTTACACTGTTGGTGGAACTGTAAACTAGTTCAAACATTATGGAAGACAGTGTGGCGATTCCTCAAGGATCTAGAACTAGAAATAACCATTTGACCCAGTCATCCCATTACTGGGTATATACAAAGGTTTATAAATCATGCTGCTATAAAGACACATGCACATGTATGTTTATTGTGGCACTATTCACAATAGCAAAGACTTGGAACCAACCCAAATGTCCATCAATGACAGACTGGATTAAGAAAATGTGGCACATATACACCATGGAATACTATGCAGCCATAAAAAAGGATGAGTTTGTGTCCTTTGTAGGGACATGGATGTAGCTGGAAACCATCATTCTCAGCAAACTATTGCAAGAACAGAAAACCAAACACCACATGTTCTCACTCCTATGTGGGAATTGAACAATGAGAACACTTGACACAGGAAGGGGAACATCACACATTTGGGCCTGTTGTGGGGTGGGGGGAGGGGGAAGGGATAGCATTGGGATATATACCTAATGTAAATGATGAGTTAAGGGATGCAGCACACCAACATGTCACATGTATACATATGTAACCATGCTGCATGTTGTGCACATGTACCCTAGAACTTAAAGTATAATAAAAAAGAAAGAAAAAAGGAATATGCTTCTTTAGCTCAGAGAAGTTTGTTATTACTGATATTCTGAAGCCTACTTCTGTCAATTTGTCAAACTCATTCTCCCTCCAGTTTTGTTCCCTTGCTGGTGAGGAGTTATGTTCATTTGGAGGAGAAGAGGCATTCTGTTTTTTGGAATTTTCAGTCTTTCTGCTCTGGTTTCTCCCCCTCTTTGTGGTTTTACCTAACCTTAGTCTTTGATGTTGGTGTCCTACTGATGGGGTTTTGGTATGGGTGTCCTTTTTGTTGATGTTGATTCTATTTTCCTTCCAACAGAGAGGCCCCTCAGTGACAGGTCTGTTGGAATTTGCTGGAGGTCCACTCCAGACCCTGTTTGCCTGGGTACCACCTGCGGAGGCTGCAGAGCAGCCAATAATGCTGTCTGATCCTTCCTCTTGAAGCTTCATCCCAGAGGGGCACCCACTTGTATGAGGTGTATTTTTGCCCATCCTGGGAGGTGTCTCCCAGTCAGACTATACAGAGGTTAGGGACCCACTTGAGGAGGCAGCTTTCTGTTATTGGATCTCAAACACTGTGCTGGAACAACCACTGCTCTCTTCAGAGCTGTCAGGCAAGGTCATTTAGGTCTGCAGAAGCTGTCTGCTGCCTTTTCTTCAGATACATCCTTCCTCCGGAAGTTGAATCTAGAGCAGCAGTAGGCCTTGCTGCGCTGTGGTGGGCTCCGTCCAGTTTGAGCTTCCCTGCCGCTTTGTTTACACTGTGAACATAGAACCACCTACTCAAGCGTGAGCAATGGCAGACACACCTGCCCCCTGCCAAGTTCCAGTGTCCCAGGTCAATCTCAGACTGCTGCACTAGCAGCAAGCAAGGTTCCATGGGCTTGGGACCTACTGCACCAAGCATAGAAAGGAATCTCCAGGTCAGCTGGTTGTGAAGACCATGGGAAAAGTGCAGTATTTGGGCAGCAGTATACTGTTCCTCCAGGTACAGTCACTCACAGCTTCCCTTGGCTAGGAAAGATAAATCCCCCAACCCCTTTGCTTCCCAGGTGAGGCATGCCCTGCACTGCTTCAGCTCACTCTCTCATTTCAACCTTGTTGAATCTGACAGTTATGTATCTTGGGGTTCCTCTTCTCAAGGAGTATTTTGTGGTGTTCTCTGTATTTCCTGAATTTAAATGTTGGCCTGCCTTGCTAGATTGGGAAAGTTCTTCTGGATAATATTCTGAAGTGTTTTCCAACTTGATTGTATTCTCCCCATCACTTTCAGGTACACCAATGAAACATAGGTTTGGTCTTCTCACACAGTCCCGTATTTCTTGGTGGCTTTGTTCATTTCTTTTGATTCATTTTTTTCTAATCTTGTCTTTACACTTTATTTCATTAGTTTGATCTTCAATCTCTGATATCCTTTCTTCCACTTGATCTGTTTGGCTATTGATACTTGTGTATGCTTCATGAAGTTCTTGTGCTGTGTTTTTCAGCTCCATCAGGTCATTTATGTTCTTCCCTAAACTGGTTATTCTAGTTAGCAATTCGTCTAACCTTTTTTCAAGATTCCTCACATCCTTGCATTGAATTAGGGCACACTCCTTTAACTCGGAGTAGCTTGTTAATACTCACCTTCCAAAGCCTACTTCTGTCAATTTGTCACTCATTCTTCATCCAGTTTCATTCCCTTGCTGGCAAGTAGTTGGGATTCTTTGGAGGAGGAGATGCATTCTGGTTTTTGGAATTTTCAAACTTTTTGTGCTGATTTTTCCTCATCTTTGTTGATTTGTCTACCTTTCATCTTTGATGTTGGTGACCTTCATGTGAGGTTTCTTTGCAGATGTTCTTTTCATTGATGTTGATCATATTACTTTCTGCTTGTTAGTTTTCCTTCTAAATGTCAGGCCCCTCTGCTTCAGGTCTGCTGGAGTTTGCTGCATGTCTTCTCCAGATCCTGTTTGCCTGGGTGTCACCAGCAAAGGTTGCAGAACAGCAAAGATTGCTGCTTGTTCCTTTCTCTGGAAGCTTCTTCCCAGAGGGACTCCCACCAGATGCCAGACAGATGGAGATCTCCTGTATGATATGTCTGTTGACCCCTGCTGGAGGTGTCTCCAAGTCAGGAGGCACAGGGGTCAGGGACACACTTGAGGAGGCAGTCTGTTCTTTTGCTGAGCTTGAGCACTGTGCTGGGAGATCAGCTGCTCTCTTCAGAGCAGGCAGGCAGAAAAGTTATGTCTGCTGAAGTGTGTCCTCAGCCACCCCTTCCCCCAGATGCCCTGTCTCAGTGAGATAGGTGTTTTATCTATCAGCCTCTGCCTGGGGCTGCTGCCTTTCTTTCAGATATGCCCTGCTCAGAGAGGAGGAATCTAGAGAGGCAGTCTGGATATAGTGGCTTTGCCAAACGGTGGTGGGCTCTGCCCAGTTCAAACTTCCTGGTGCCTTTGTTTACACTGTGAGGGGAAAAGTGCCCACTCCAGCCTCAGTAATGGTGAATTTCGCTCCCCCGATCAAACCCTAGTATCTTAGGAAAATTTCCAGCTGCAGTGCTGGCAGCGACAATTTCCAGCAAGTGGAACCTAGCTTCCTGTACTTTGTGGGGGTGCATTCCACTGAGCTAGGCCACTTGGCTCCCTGGCTTCAGCCCCCCTTTCAGGGGAGTGAATGGTTCTATCTCGCTGGTTTTCCAGATGCCACTGAGGTATGAAAAATAACTCCTCCAGCTAGCTCAGTGTCTGCCCAAATGGCCGCCCAGTTTTGTGCTTGAAACCCTGGACCCTGGTGGTGTAGACTCTTGATGGAAACTTCTGGTCTGTGCATTGCTAAGACCATGGAAAAAGCATAGTATCTGGGCTGGAGTGCACCATTCCTCAAGGCACAATCTCTCACAGCTTCCTTTGGCTAAGGTAGGGGGTTCCCTAACCTCTTGTGCTTCCGGGGTGAGGTAATGCCCCACCCTGCTTTGGCTCACTCTCCGTGAGCTGCATCCATTGTCTAACCAGTCAAAATGAGATATGCCATGTACCTCAGTGGGAAATGCAGAGATCACCAACCTTCTGCATTGATCTCGCTGGGAGCTGCAGACTGGAGCTGTTTCTATTCAGCCATCTTGCCAATGTGTGGGTGTTTTAAATGAGATTTACTTTCTGATGTAGTTCTTATCTTGAATCTTATTGGTGTATACAAATTCTACAGATTTTTGTACCCTGAACATTTACTGAGGTTGTTAATTAAGTCTAGAAGACTTAAAAAGAGGTCGTTAGATATTTCTAGGTATATGATTCGATCATCAACTAGCAGAAATAATTTGAGTGCCTCTTTTCCAATTTGAATGTCTTTCCTTTCTTTCTCTTTCTTGGTTGCTCTGACTATAGCTTCCAGTACTATGTCTGGTGAGGAGTGCTGAGAATGGACATCCTTGTCTTGTTGCAGTTCTTAGGGGTTGTTTTCACTTCTGCACATTCTACATGATGTTGGTTGTGTGTTTGTCATAAGTGGGTCTTATTAATTTGAAGTATGTTCCTTTAAAGCCTAATATGTTGAGGGGTTTTTTTAAATCATAATTGCCTTTTCTATATCTATTGAGATAATCATATGGCTTTTGTTTTTAGCTGTGTTTCTTTGATGACTCACATTCATTCATCTGTGTATGTGGAAACATTCTTGCATCCCTGGAAGAAAATCCACTTGATTAGGATTTCTGTTTACTTATTTGTTTGGTTTTTTAAAAAGTCAATATTTATTTTAGATACAGGGGCTACATATGGTGATTTGTTACATTGGTACATTGTGTGATGCTGAGATTTGGAGTATGGATCCAATCACCCTGGTGGTAAGCATAGTACCTGATAGGTAGTTGTTACCCCCTCTTCCACCTTCTAGTTGTCCATAGTGCTATTTTTTCCCATGTTTATGTCCATGTATGCTCAATGCTTAACTCCTACCCATAAGTGAGAATGCTCATTATTTGGTTTTCTGTACCTATATTAGTTTGCTGAGGATTATGGTGTCCAGTTCCATCCATGTTGCTGCAAAGGACATGATTTCATTCTTTTTATGGCTGCATAGTACTTCATGATACATATGTAACACATTTTCTTTATCCAATCTACCATTAATGGACACATATTTTGATTCCATGCATTTGCTATTGTGAATAATGCAGTGATGAAGATATGCATGCACATGTCTTTTTGATAGAATGATTTATTCTCTTTTGGCTATGTTACAAAGTAATGGGGTTGTTGGGTTGAATTGTGGCTGTGCTTTAAATTCTTTGAGAAACCATCAGACTGTTTTCCACAGTGACTGGACTAATTTGCATTTCCACCAACAGGGTATAAACATTTTGAGGTGCTGTTTTATTTGGTTTGCTAATATTTTGTTGAGGATTTCTGCATCTGTGTTCATCAAGAATATTGGCCTGTAGTTTTCCTTTTTATGTGTGTGGATGTCCTTGATTGTTTTTGGTATTAGGGTGATACTGGTTTCGTTGAATGAGTTAAGGAGAAATTACTGCCCCTTCACTTTTTGGAGTTGTTTCAGAAACATTGGTATCAGCTTTCCTATGTACAGCTGACAAAATTTGGCTATGAATCTGTCTGGTCCTGGGCATTTTTTGCTAAAAGATTTTTTATGACTGATTTGATTTCATTACTCATTATTGGTATATTCGGGATTTCTATTTATTCCTAGTTCAGTCATGGGAGATTGTATGTCTCTAGGAATTTATCTATTTTCTTTAAGATTTTGAGTTTGTTTGCATAGGTGTTCTTTGTAGTTTCTGATATCTTTTGTATTTCTGAGGTATCAGTTATAATGTCACATTTATTATTTCTGATAGTACTTATTTAAATCTTCTCCTTATTTCCTGGGTACTCTAGCTGTAGTTGTCTATCATTTTTGTTTATTCTTTCAAAGAACCACATTTTTGTTTCATTGATTCTTTGTATCAATTTTGGGGGGCCTCAGTCTCATTTATTTATGCTCTGAACTTTGTTATTTCCTGTCTCACTTAGTTCTGCTCTGATCTGATCTTTTTTATTTTCATTCTTCTGTTAGCTTTGAGATTGGTTTGCGCTTGTTTTTCTAGTTCCATGATGTATGACATTAGGTTAAGTTGGAATCTTTCTATGTTTTTTGATATAGACATTTAACACTATAAACTTTCCCCTTAGGATTGCTTTTACTGTATCCCAGAGGTTTTGGTATACTGTGTCTATATTTAATTTATTTCAAAAAATTATTTGATTTCTGTCTTAATTTCATTGTTTACTTAAAGGTCATTCAGGAGCAAGTTGTTTGGCTTCCACATACTTGTTTAGTTTTGAGAGTTCCTCTTTGTATTGACGTCTAATTTTATTCCACTGTGGTCTGAGAAGACACTTAATATGATTTTGATATTTTTTGAATGTATGAGGCTTGCTTTATGGCTAAGCATATAGTGGACTTTGGAAAATGTTCTATGTGCAATTGAAAAGAATTTATACTCTGAAGTTGTTTGATAGAATGTTCTATAAATGTCTATTTGGTCTATATGATCTATAGCCAAGTTTAAGTCCAGAAATTCTTTGTTGATTTGCTGCCTCAATGATCTTCTAGTGATGTCAGTGTGCTGTTGTAGTCCCTCATTATTATTCTATTGCTATCAGTCTGTTTTGTTATGGCCAGTATTATTTGTTTTATGAATCTGGGTGCTCTGGTTTTGGATGCATATATATTTAGGATATTTATTTTTTCTTGTTGTATTGAACCCTTTATCATTATAATCCTCTTTTTTTTCAATTGTAGGTTTAACATCTGTTTTATCTGATATGAGCGTGGCCACTCCAGGTCACTTTAGCTTTCCATTTGCATGATATATATTTTCCCCCCTTTACTATGAGTCTATAGCTGTTCTAGCTGGTAGGTAGGTCTCTTGAAGGCAGTAAATGACTAGGTCTTGTTTTTCAATCAAATTTGCCATTCTGTATTTTTAAGTAGAGTCTTTGTGTCACTTACATTCAACGTTAATATTGATATGTGGCCAGGCATGGTGGCTCACACCTTTAATCCCAGGACTTTGGGAGATCAAGCCGGGCAGATCACCTGAGGTCAGGAGATTGAGACCAGCCTAACCAACATGGAGAAATCCTGTCTCTACTAAAAATACAAAATTAGCCAAGTCTAATGGCCCATGCCTGTAATCCCAGCTACTCAGGAGGCTGAGGCAGGAGAATCGCTTGAACCTGGGAGGCAGAGGTTGCAGTGAACCAAGATTGCATCATTGAACTCCAGCCTGGGCAACAAGAGCAAAACTCCATCACACACACAAAAAAATTGATATGTGATGTTTTGTTCCTGTCATAGCGTTGTTAGCTAGTTGCCTTTGACTTTCAATTGTAAAATTGTTTTTATCAGATCTGTGAGCTTTGTATTCATATGTCCTCTTACAGTAGTATTCCCATTTTGTTTCCAAGTTTAGGACTTTTTTGATCAGTTCTTGTAGCACCAGGCTAATGGTGAGCAATTCCCTTAATGTCTGTTTGTCTGCAAATGACTATTTCTCTGTCATTTCTGAAGTTTTGTTAGTCATGATATGACATTCTTGGTTGGCAGTTCTTTCTTTAAGGATGCTAAAAATAAATAGTCCCCATCTCTTCTAGCATGCAGGGTTTCTTTGGAGAAGTCCAGTATTACTCTGATGAGATTTTTCTTTATAGGTGATTAGATATGTCTTTCTTGATGCTCTTAGGATTTTTTTCCTTCATGTTGACTTTAGATAGTTTAATGACTATATGCCATAATGAGGTTCTTCTTGCAAAAAATCTTCTAGAAGCTCTCTGAGCTCACAAATCTGAATGTCTCAAATTTCTCCTAAGACCAGGGAACTTTTCCTGAATTTTTTCCTAAACTAGGTTTTCCCATACTTTTTAGTTTTTTCCTTCCCTTTGGAGTGCCAGTAACTTGTAGTTTTGGATGCTTTACAGAATTCCATATTTTTCAAAGGCATTGTTCATTTCTAAAACCCTTTCCTCTTTATTTTTGATTGACTGTATTAATTAAAAGACCTATCTTCCAGGTCTGAAATTCTTCCACTTGGTCTAGCCTTTTGTTAAAGTTTCAACTGTATTTTGTGAACCCTTCAATTATTTTTTTTAATTTCCAGAAGTTCTGTTTGGTTTCAAAAATGATATCTATTTCTTTTTTCATATCATAAATTGTTTTTCTGTTTTATTTGTGTTGGTCTTTAACTTTCTCTTGGACCTCACTGGGCTTTTAAAAATGAATACTTTGCATTATTTATTTGATATTCAAATATTTTATTTTTGTTAGTATGATCCTTTGGAGGTGTTATACACTTCATCTTTTCATACTTTTAGAGTTGTTTCTCCGCTTTCCTCTCATTTGAATGAGCTTCACCTTCTTGTTTTTTGAATTAGCTTTTGTTTGAATAAAAAATTCCCCCCCTTAACCCATTCCCCATTTGCACTGACAGTGCTCTCTGTTGGCACTTGCAGCTTCAACATTTACCCTGAGATAACACACCAGGTTTTGGTATAAGAAATTCCTTTACCACCTTTTAAACATTACTCTGCTGAACTCTTACATCCTATTCAAGAAGGATAATCTCAAGCACATGATCAGTCATGCAAACTTCAGAGTGATGTTGATAGAAAGAATGCTGGAAAAGCATCACAAGCAAGGGCAGCAACCTCTTTAAGGCCCTCCATGCTGTGATGATGTCATACCACTTTGCCTGTCTAGATGACATTTCCCCAAAAGCATACCACCAACGTCAGGGAAACAGAATTGGCTGGTTGCTGCATCATTTGCTGCTCACACAATGACAAGGATGGCAAGAAGATTCAGAAAGAAATGCAGTATATTTTTGTGGAATGTGATGTTCCACTTTGTGTTGTTCTATATTTTCAAATTTACCACACAAAAAAACTATTAAATACTGATCTTTACATACACTTTTGTTACATTAGGAGTAGAGACAAGTTCTGTTTGGAGACAACTCCAAGGAAAGTTTTTATATTTTATTTTCACATTCAAAACCTTTGCTTCAGCCTCAAAGAGAGTGTTTATGTAAAATTAAATAAATGCTGGCAGTGAGCTGCACTTTTTTTTGTCTAATGGGAAAAGATTTAAGAAGGTGTGTATTACATATGCTGTTTAGGGTCCTTTGGCTTTGGTTCTGGGTGCTTTCATTGGAAAGTGTTTGTAAAAGTTCCTTGGTTATAAATAGCCTTTGTATAATGGCTTTCCCAAATGCTGGTTGAAATAGTTCTGTGCATGGTATGTGAGCAGGCTCATTTTCTCCTCTGGGGCTAGAGTGTGGAGTTCTCAGAAAGTATATATTGTTCCCCAGTGCTGTGCATAGTGTCAGTAGATTTTCTATTGTGTTATGCATTTCAACCTCCAGGACCACTGGTGGTACTCATAGGTAAGAGCTGGCTAAGGTTAATGCAGATGTGTATATACTTGATCCTTGTTTACTGGTAGAAGCTCTCTGTTACCTCAGGCAATGGGATGGTTAGTGGCATGCACATTTGTCTGAGCTCCCAGATTAGCCCTCAAATGGAAGACCAAGACTGGTGGGGTAGATGAGACAGGCCTGCCTACAGGTCTCCTAGTGTCAGGAACAAGCATCAGCTTTGAAAGCAGGTCTAGTGGGCCATAGCCAGGCATCTGAAGATGTGCTAACTCATGTTGTCAGGAAATCCTGGCTGCCCCAAGTTCTCTGCATGGGTGGGGTGGCCTAAACCTCTAATTTAGAATAGTGAGTGCTTCACGTGCCTGGAGATATTTCTGGCCATCAAGCAGAGAGGCCATGACTGCACCAATATCTCTTCACCTGAAGGGAAGGGTACTTCAGGAGCCTTATCCAGGGAAGCAGGTGTACCAAATGCCTGGAAATATGCCTGAGGAGGTAGCAGAAAAACTGCTGCTGCCAAAAGGTCTTTGCAGGGGATAAGAGGGGCAAGTCAAGCTCCTAATCCCAGAGAGTATGTGCCGCTCAAACTGTGTGTGAGATGACTAGGGAATGAGCACAGAAATCGCCACAACAAGGTCTTTGCATGGGAAGGTAGGGGCTGTTCAAACTCCTAATCATTGAGAATGGGTTTGCAGAATGCCTGCAGTTATGTCTGGGTGTGCAGCAGAGGAAGTGCTACTGCACTAAGGTCTTCGTGTGGGAAGAAGTGGTGACTCAAGCTCCTATTCCAGTGAGTAGGTACACCCAAAGCTTGGTGTTATGTGTGGGTATGGAGCAAACAGTGTGCCTCTGCACCAAGGTCTCTGCATGGGAAGGGAGGGGAAGCTCAGGCTGCTAATCCATTTGTGAGGATGCTCCAAATGCTTGGAAAAATGACCAGGAGTGGAGTGGAGGGCACACCTACCACCTTGCCAAGATCTTAGTAAGGAAAGGGTAACTTGGCTCAGGCTCCCAATACAGGTAAGCAGGAGTGTGGTTTGCCTCTCTCCTGTTTCTCAGAGCTGGTGGGACACTCTGTCACGACTGAACAAGGGAGCAGGATGGGGCATCCAGCAGTGACACAGGCAGACCAGTTCCAGGTCACAAAGCTGTCCCAGACTGCAAGCTGTGATGCCCAAGAGAAACCTCGATTTCAGCAACTCTCCTCCCACTCCAGAACAGTGATGGGAGAGAGCTCAATTCCAGAGCTTACTGTTGGGGTGCTCACCACACTCACCGCTCAATTCTGACTGTGGGTGCCCTTTCCCTGCTCCAGAGCAAGTGCTTCTGTCTCTGTCCTGAGACTAAAATGCCTGCAGTGACTGCTGCTGCCAGGTCACCAATGACTGACTTTCCAGGAGCGCAGATTAAAAATGGCAATGTCTTCTCAGTTCTGGGTCTGGGAAACACCTGCAGATTTTCCTGGTGTCTTTCCCTTTCATCACCTTTCAGCCTCCCTGCAAGTAAGTTCCAGCATTTGGGGCCTGGATCTCTAGCGGAAAGGAGATTCAGAGAGGGAGACTCTCTGGCCCTCTCACACACTGGAGGCTTCACCCGTTTTGATAAGCTGAACACCATCATGGGGCCTGCATTCCCACCTCCTTCACTTGGGATCTGAAGTGTGTTTCACTATTTCAGCGAATTCCCAGATTTTTTCTTGAATTAAAGCTCACAGAATTGATCTTTATACACTATTTTGCTATTTCCAAGTGGCTGAGGCATGATAAAGCCTCTAATCTGCCATCTTGGCAAAACACACACACACACACACACACATTTTTTTTTAAAAAAGAAACAAAATGATAGTTTTATTTATTTGTGAATTTATATCAATGGAATCATCCCATAGTACTTATTTGCTGTCAAATACTTTCATTTAATGTGTCGTGATATTCAATCAAGTTGTTGCAGACAGCAATAGTTGTTATCTGTTTCTTAGTGTTTCACTTTATGAGCATTTTACAATTGTTTTATGGTACTGCTTCAAACATTTGCGTTGCTTCCAGTGTGAGGCTGTTTTGAATAGTGCTGTTATGTACATTCCGATACGTCTTTTTGCTATCACAAAGTATTGCTGCATTTCTGTTCAGTACATACCTACAGCTGCAATTGCTAGATATGCATGTATTTACTTTAAGTAAATTCCACCAAAGGATTATCCAAATGGTTGAACTATTTTACTAATTTTTCTATGAGACTGTGATTGTTTCACTTTCTTGTCAACAGACAACATGATCTGTCCTTTTTTCATCTGAACCATTCTGATGAGTTATATAATAATCTAATTGAAGTTTTAATTTGTATTTCCATAAAGCTTAATGATGTTGAGCAATTCAAGTTTGCATTGTCAGCAGTGATTCTTCATTTGTGAAAGCCTAGTTTATTTTGCATATATAAGCACACAGTTGGCTTTATTTGTTTTTAAAACAATCACAGGTATATAGAAGAACTGCTTGTTCTTATAAATAACTGTTTTACACGGAACCTTTTGAAAGTAAATACTGACCTGATTCCACATAGTTGAAGTATTTTAGTATGTATTTACTCAAAACAATGTGCTTCTCTTATATAACTATAGTAAAACCATCAGGATCAGAAAATCAATGTTAATGCATTGGAACTTTCTAATTCTTCTTCCTGTTGGTGTTTTACAAAAAGTCCTAAAATATATGCTTTTTGTCCCTCTCATAATTTAGTTCAGAATCTAGAATCTCGTGCCACAACTAGCTGTCACATCTCTTTCATCTACTTCAGTGTGGAGCAGTTCTTTAGTCATTACTTGACTTCCAAGACATTGCCACTTTTTGAGAGTATAGGCTGAATATTTATAAAATGTCCCTCAATTTAGGCCTGTCTAATGTTTTTTAATGATTAAATTGAGCAGATGAATCTCTGCCAGGAATATCACAGAGGATACTTTTCATTTTGGAGTGATAGATAATTTCAATGTGTTTCATTAGATTGATGTCATTTGATTACTAGGTTCAGATAGTGTGTGGCTGTCTTCTCCATTGTAACTATGTTCTTCTCAACTACGTAATTTAGATGTATTCTGTGGGTAGATTCTTTGAAATTTTGTAATTATTGTAAACTAAAAATAAATCCCAAGCCTGCTTGGACAAGGGAACCCCAGCAAAACCTTAAAAACTGTATTCCCGGCCATGAGAGGGTGGGAGATCAGACATGTCTCTTTAGACCCCCTCCCTTTTGTGGTTGACACGAAACAACTCATCAACATTAGTGTTAAAATAGAGACCATGAGACTGATGGGGTGGACTCTTTGTGGCAATAAGATACCAACTTATAAATAGGACCTAAGGTCATGGCAGGCAAGAGTTAGGTCATTCACCTCCACACTTAAAGAATAAACTGTGTTCTAACTGGCTCAAGATTTTAATTTTTCTCTAGCAACTATAAAAGCACTGGCCTCCACCAGATGCCCACCTTGACCCACTGTTCCACAAGCCATAGCTACAGCTTTCGTTGGACAAGAGACTGATTTCAGTAACCTTATTCCGATAAGAGGACCACTGAACCTGCTGTAGTGGTTCTGACTGTTTACAGAGGCTTTGTGCTTGAGTGCTCTCATGTCCCTGCTCAATTTTTTCGCCTATGGGGTTAAAGATGAGTGGGTCAGTGAAGAAATGGAGATTAAGTGTCTAAATTCATGCCTCTGTTTTGGTATCATTGTGAACACTAAATAAAAATTTGAATATTTTTTTGCTTTATGTTTTCAACTTAGAGTCAAGTATGATATATACTAATCATATTGCTAATCATATGTTCTGGGTTTTATTCTTCTCTCTCCAAACAAGAACAAAATCCTTGGAAAGTCTCAACAGATTACATTATTTTTCCAATTGCTATTTCTTGTTTTACACTTATCATAAATGCACCAGTAAATTGATTCTGTGGCCCTGAAGTAATTAGCCTCATTTTATCTGCAAATAATACACAACTGAACTGATTCTCTCAATATTTCCCTGAAGGTTGTTTCTTCCCTTGGACAGACTTTTCCTGTTATAAAGCCAAACTTTCAGTAACTCTAGATGGCAAACATCCAGAGACCTTCCTCACCCTCTTCTCCTTTGTCACTCTCTCTGCTTATTATTATGAGGACAAGACTGGCCTCCTGGCACTCTCTTTTCTTTTATTTCTTGCATTATGCTCAAAAGAGGGAAAGTCTGAGAACTGAACCAGCAATTAATAACACTTTTTATTTAGCACATTCACAAAAGAAATGGATCTAAATTATCATTCATTAATCACTTTTCTGTGTTTTACAGTGATAACATATTAAAAAGTCAGCATCAGAAAAGTATTAGCATATGCGACAGTCAATACAAGTGTTACGAGTATGAATAATTACAGATATATTTGTACAGTGACCTGAACAACTCTCCTTAATGGAGGTTGGATGCTCACGGGATATTGAGTGCATGGGAAGATGTGATGAGAGGTCAGAGAAGACATAACGGTGGGAATGTCGTTGATAAAAAAGAGTTTCAGGTGATAGCAGATCGGCAGCCAGATGGGCTAGCATTCTTCAGACAGGAATGAAGCAGATCTGGTACGAGGGTGGCAGAGAAATAATTCCTCTGGTAGCTGAAGTAGTATTGAGGTTCTTTAAATCAGCAACAGGTTTCAGGTTAAAGTTCTGTAAAATTGTGGTTAGAAATAAAAATAGCTCCATGCGGGCAAGTCCCTCTCCTGCACAAATTCGTTTTCCTGAAGATAACAAAGAGAGGAAGTAGTTACTCCTTGTGTTTAACTGTGACTGTGACAGTATGTTTGTGACTTGCACAAATAGAATACACAGTAAATAATTGATTAATGATTGGGTAGATGAATGAACATGTGGATGAATGGATGGATGAAATGATGGATGGATTAATGGATGGTAGGACAAACAAATGTACAAAAAGAGACACATTTGCTATCCGTCTAACATCTAATCTCAATAGGCACCCTTCATTCAGCAAATATTCGTTGATTATCAGCACCATAACAGTCGCTTCCTTATTTATTTCCACATTAAAACAACTCTGTTGCCATTTTGAGTTTCCATCTGTCATTATAGAAATACATGCACATTCTTGTTTCCTGTTCCAAGCCTGATATTCCATGATCTTTCCTTCCACTTTTCACATAATCTGTTCTCAACTCTAGTCATATACACTCTTCATCAATCTTGAACACACCAAGAAGTTTCAAGTTTCATGTCCTGTTGTTCGTTTTGGCTAAGATACATCTTTATTAGGCTACATTCAGGACATAGGTTCGATTTCATTTCATCTTCACACTCTTTACAATTGTCTCAAGTAATAAAATCCTATGCTCTCTGGTTTTCCTCAACATCATACTCATGTTTTCATTAAAGCATGGATCACCAGGAATCATAATTCTGTATTTATTTATCTATTGTGCTAAAATGTGAATTATTGAAGGAAGGTCTCTGTCTTTGTCATCTTGGTATCTACAGTGCCAAATATAAAGCAGACATAAAAGATCAAAGAGTAAAGGAAGGAGATTCCATGGCCAGAGACTTAGCACACAAAGCACAGGTGTGAAAATCAAGTATCCAGGATATATGATCATGATTGGAGGAAGACAGGGTGCTATGGAATCACTGCAAAGTAACCTCCTCCCTTGCCAATGTTTCTGGAACCCCATTTTTTTTGGCAAAGGTTCTGACATCCTTGATCTAAAGCAAATATCCTGCTCTGTAATTCATTATCTCCTTCAAAATGCCCAGCCTTCCCTTAAATTGTACCACCTCCTTTGAAGCACATCAAACGTCCTCTGAGTTTCTTACTCCATTTTATGCCTCACTGTGTTGTATGAGAGAGCAAGAAGCATGCAGATTCCCCCTCTAGCCCCTACCCAGGGGCCTGTGCATTCCTCTCTCACTGTCCTGGTCTGACTAAATTACAACGACCTGTTTACTCTTCTTCCCTAACTCAGGAGTGAGCCTCTGTTCTCACTGAAAGTTGTGCCCTTGGAGCTCAGCCTGGGAGGTGACAGACACCATGTAGAAGACACTCAATGCAGTTGTGGACTCAGATACATTCGCCAAGGCAGGTAAGAACAGATCAGATGAATTTTACTTTCCAGGAGGAGCTCTTGGGTACTTTAGTGATGTATCTAGTGGCAGAGTTCAGTCAACCTAGATGTTAGTTTTCTCAGTTGGGAACAATAGGGTTAACTCCTGGAAGCCCCACTATCTGGCCCAACAATGAGGGTATATTGTGAGGGTGGAGCGCATGGATATTGAGAGTGGTGCTCTTGATCATGGACAAATAGCAATTCTACCAGCCCCAGATGGGGTGCCATGCAAATTCCAACTGATTCCAAAAAGTTCTCTCTTTCCTTCAAATGCAAATGGAAACGAGATTCTATTACCTGCTGAGAAAGGCATGAAGTAGTCACTTTTCTTAAAGTTGCCATTCTCATCCAGAAAGTGGCCAGGGTCAAAGATCTTTGGATTAGGGAATTCTTTGTCATCGTGCAGCACGGAAGTGAGTAATGTTATTATGATTGTGCCCTGGAAGTAAAAAAACAGATAATCTGATTTATAAAGAAGTCCAGAAGTGAGAAGAAGTAGTGGACATCACGTAGCCCCATATCATTGATCAATAGATGAGGGAACTAAGGTCCAGCCAGACATAGTAATTTACATGGATGAGCTAAAGGCCAGTGGTGGAAGCTTGCTAAAGAACTTTCCAATCACATTTGAAGTCTTGCATCTTGGATACTTGTGTGCAACCCTCTGAATGTGTTCTCTAGATCATCAAGTTTCGATGCCCTTGTCTGTCCCCATCACTTCAAATTTCACAAATCTTGTATTTAGATTATATAGATTACAGTTTAAAATGGAAGTCTCTGTTGACACTTGAAATGTCCAGAGTATCTGTTCATAGAACTTTTGTAAATAAACATGTAATCTATTTTAATATGATGTCATCTGGGATGATAACCACAAGTGCAATAACCAGTAAAAACTATTGAGTGTTTATTATTGCCATGCTACAGATTAATTTTAGCTTAAAACACTGAAAAGATGATGAAATTAGAAAGATTATCACTTTGCTACAATTCAAGTCAGGATCATCAGGTCAGGTAAGGATCATCAATTAAAGCTAGAACCACTGGGTGTGTGATTCTGGAAGCAGGAGTTTCACAAAGTCTTAATGTACTCCCATAGACTTTTACTAGTTGTGTATAAAAAGCAGAACCCCTACAATGGTAAGATCTGGAGGATACCACCATATTATGTGAGGAACTTAGCATGACCAATAATGACATATGTGACATTTTATGCTCCCACCTCATCAATGTGATTCAGTGGGATATTCAGTGGGATTCAGCACCTATGTAGTTTTCTTGCCAAAATTCTAGCTGGAATCTGCCTCTAGAAAACAATCACACAAAACTAGCCTGATGAACATTTTAAATGACTGCTGGTCTCAAAAAGGTCAACTGATGGAAAAGAAACAAACAAGGAAAGGAACTTTCCTTGATTACAGGAGGTGAAAACGTCAACATAAGTGAATTATATGCTTGTTCCTTGCCTGGATAGTAAATTGCAGAAGAAAAAAGGCATAAAAATATTCTAGAAAAATTGAGAAAATTGAAATGTAGGCTGTATTATTATTTGAACAATAGCTACTGAGTGTGAATACTCTATTATTGTGTATAAGAAAAATCTTTGTTTTGGGGCATACATACTGCAGTATTGAGGTGTAAATAAACCTTGTATTGAGAAAGAAAAACCTCTTCTGGTTGTGTGCTTTGGTAAAAACAGTGTGGATTGAAGTCCTAATCCTTGTAAAAAATCAGTGATAATTAGGGAAAACCCCATCGCATCTTGATAAGTTATGAATTCTGTCTTCTCTGGAGGATAACATTAGTAATTGAAATCTTATCAGTCTCATTGTTTTCCTTCACGAAAATATAACTTTTATTACTTTTAATTGAATAATAATAAGTGGAATTGTGTAGTTTATTGCATAGCAACTAAAACATCTGGATGAATACAGAAACCATATGATAGACAGCATTGTAAAGCTGCAAAGACCAAAATTGGCCTCCAGATTACAAAGACAATAACTGGCCCCAGTGACGGGAGAACTTCAGAGGGGTGAGCTCATACCTACAGTCAATTTTTGACTGTGTTCATGTCATATTCAATTCTGAATCGGGACAGGAGGTGTTGTCATTATAACTGCCTATGAGAAGTGAATGAATCCATTCTGAAAAAGATAAACACTCTCTGAAATTCTGCATTTTTTCATATATAATATCGGGTACTGAGCCATAGGGTTTTAGGCATTTGAAAGATACAACTAAGCAGTCACAAGAAGAAAAGTGGAAAGAAGGGAAAGCAATGAAAACAGATCCACATTAGGGAACATTTCTCAACTAGTTTTATGCAGCCAGCATTATCTTGTTATCAAAACTCTGAAAAGAAAATGTTGAGGAAGAAAAATTGCAGACCAAAATATCTTATGAATATAAATACAGAAGTCCTGAACAGTGAGTAATGGAGCAAATCCAGCTGTTTGTGTATACTTTGTATATTTAGTGAGGGATGTGAGGCCAGTATATACAATCATATATTTAGACGCAGAAAATCAATTTGATAAAATTGCACACACATTCATGACAAAAATTTATATAAAAATAGGAGAAGAGGAAAAACTTCCCTAATCTGATAAAGAATATCCACTAAAATCTTAAAGATTTCTGATAAAGAATATCTGCTAAAATACTTAAAGCATCATTCTCAGTAGTGAAATATTAATATTCTTGTAGTCTACCCCCCAGCAGATCAGAAATGAAATAAGGATGCCCTCTATCACCAATTCTATTCAATGCTATCCTGGAAATCCTAGCCAGTACAATAATGTAATAAAGATAAATTGAAGATAAAATCATTGGAAAATAAGAAATAAAATGCATATTAACCTAGATAGCAAAATAATGTACATAGAAATTCCAAATATATCTATAGATAAATTATTAGAAATGATCAGTAAATTTAGGAAAGTTATTAGATATAAGGTCATCAAAATAGTATAATTGAATACAATTACATATACCAATTACAAAGAAATAAAAAAGCATTAAAAATTTATAACGACAAATTATTAATTATCTAGGAAAAACCTGATAAAAGAGTTGTAAGTCACTGCACTGAAAATAAAACATTACTGAGAAAATAGAATAAAACTCAATAAGTTGGGAGCATAACCATATTCATGAATTTAAAAATTCAATGCATGAGGCTTGCTCTGCTGGGCTCCCTGCCTCCGCACCACAGCCCCTGCAGTAGCCGCCTTGGAGCCCGCAGCTACTGCCTCTGACCAGAAGATGGCTGTGCCACCCATGTATGCTGATCTTGGCAAATCTGCCAGGGATGTCTTCACCAAGGGCTATGGATTTGGCGTAATAAAGCTTGATTTGAAAACGAAATCTGAGAATGGATTGGAATTTACAAGCTCAGGCTCAGCCAACACTGAGACCACCAAAGTGACAGGCAATCTGAAAACCAAGTACAGATGGACTGAGTGCGGCCTTACGTTTACAAAGAAATGGAACACCGACAATACACTAGGCATCGAGATTACTGTGGAAGATCAACTTGCACGTGGACTGAAGCTGACCTCGATTCATCCTTCTCACCTAATACTGGGACGAAAAATGCTAAAATCAAGACAGGGTACAAGCGGGAGCACATTAACCTGGGCTGTGACATGGATTTCGACATTGCTGGGCCTTCCATCCGGGGTGCTCTGGTGCTGGGTTAGGAGGGCTGGCTGGCCGGCTACCACATGAATTTTGAGACTGCAAAATCCCGAGTGACCCAGAGCAACTTTGCAGTTCCTACAAGACTGCTAATTCCAGCCTCACACTAATGTGAATGACGGGACAGAGTTTGGTGGCTCCATTTACCAGAAAATGAACAAGAAGTTGGAGACCGCTGTCAATCTCGACTGGACAGCAGGAAACAGTAACAGGTGCTTCGGAATAGCAGCCAAGTATCAGATTGACCCTGACCCCTGCTTCTCAGCTAAAGTGAACAACTCCAGCCTGATAGGTTTAGGATACACTCATACTCTAAAGCCAGGTATCAAACTGACACCGTCAGCTCTTCTGGATGGCAAGAATGTCAATGCTGGTGGTCACAAGCTTGATCTAGGACTGGAATTTCAAGCATAAATGAATACTGTACAATTGTTTAATTTTAAACTATTTTGCAGCATAGCTACCTTCAGAATTTAGTATATCTTTTAATGTTGTATGTCTGGGATGCAAGTATTGCTAAATATGTTAGCCCTCCAGGTTAAAGATGATTCAGCTTTAAGATGTTACCTTTCCAGAGGGACAGATAAAATCCATTTCCAAAAAAGGTCCTTTCAGTGGTAGACTTGAGGGGGAACTTGGTGGCCCCTTTGAGATGCCAGGTTTCTTTTTTATCTAGAAATGGCTGCAAGTGGAAGCTGATAATATGTAGGCACTTTGTAAATTCATATTGAGTAAATGAATGAAATTGTGCTTTCCTGAGAATCGAACCTTGGTTTCCTAACCCTGATTGATGAGAGGCTCACTGCTTGATGGTGTGTACAAACTCACCTGAATGGGACTTTTTTAGACAGATCTTCATGACCTGTTCCCACCCCAGTTCATCATCACCTCTTTTACACCAAAAGGTCTGCAGGGTGTGGTCACTGTTTCTTTTGTACCATTTTGGAGTGGAGAAGGTGGATGTGATGAAGCCAACAATTCAGGACTTAGTCCTTCTTGTGTTGTTGTTGTTTTTTTTTTTTTTTTTTTTTTTTTTTTTTTTTTTTTTTTTTTTTTTGCCCTTGCACCAGAGTATGAAATAGCTTCCAGGAGCTCCAGCTATGAGCTTGGAAGTGTCTGTGTGATTGTAATCACATGGTGACAACACTCAGAATCTAAATTGGACTTCTGTTGTATTCTCACTCAATTTGTTTTTTAGCAGTTTAATGGGTACATTTTAGAGTCTTCCATTAGTGTGAAATTTGATCCTCCAAATGCTGTAATTAACGTCACTTAAAAAAAACTTGAGTAAAATGTTGAAACCTAAAAAAAAAAATTCAATGCATGAACATGTTAAGCCTTTCCATATTGAACTACACAATGAATGTCACTTTGATAAAAATTTCAGAAGTGTTTTGGGAAATTGACACACTGATATTTTCAACAATTATTTGAAAGTGTAAACACCTAAGAGTAGCCTATTAAGGATACCTAGCTTTATAAATCTTTATAGACCCAAACAAAATAGCAGAAAGTCCATCAAGCTGCCACATGTATGAGTTTTGCACTTCTCTCATCTTCTGTTGTTAGGGGATTGGAGCTAAACTAGCACTTTGGAAATTTCAGAAGCACAGAAATATAGTGTAAGAGAAACAAGCTTACCTTGGGGATGAGGTAGTTTCTGAACTTAATATCAGTGGTCACTGCGTGGGGTACACCGGTGGGGACAAGGTCAATGTATCTCTGGATCTCGTGTATTACAGCATCTGTGTAAGGCATGTGGCTCCTATCCTGCATGCAGGGGCTCCTGTGTCTGCCAATTACATGATCAATTTCTTCCTGGACTTTAGCTGACAAGACACAAGAAAGAACTGATGGAACATTTGTCATAGCAATTCATGGCCACATTAAACATGATGTAAAAATCCCAGCAACATTACAAACATGAGTTACATGTGCAGAAGTACAACCAGCCATATAAAAAGAATTACTGTAATATAGATACATATCATTCTCCTACAAACTAGTCATTACAGTGCATAAGTACATTTCTATAAATTAGCATATATGACAACTAATACAAATTTAAGTAATACATTATTTAAAAAATAAACAGAAGTCAAGAAATTACAGTGCTTGCAAACAGAAAAACAGGAATCAAATATTATATGTATTACCAAATAATATATGGGGTATAATGTTAAATTGCAATGGTTTTGTAAATATATTTGCGTGTGCGGTGGCGGGGCAGGGGCGGTGATGCAATTAGCACTGGTACTGTCTTCATTTTTCCACTTCCCATTGTGGCCACTTTAAGCATGCTAGCAGCTTCTTCTGAAATTTATATTTACATTTCTAAATATCCACTATTTCTTTCTATGTTTTACTAAACAATTTTTAGACAATATTTAATAATTTTCTGGTATGCGAGATGAGAATTTTTATCTCTATCTCTGTTCCATATACAGACGCATGCCCACAAAGTGATATTTGTACACACAGACACACACACACGCACGTATACACACACACAATTCTCCTCCTTCTACTTACCAGAATATATTTAGACCACAATTTCTGGTTATATCACTATTCATTGTTTATATCATTCTAAATATACTCACACAAGCACACACACACACACATATTCTTCCTTGGTTCTTTAGTTAAATCACAATTTTCTATTCTTCAAGTTAGAGTATTTGCACATGTTTGAAACTCCTAGTAATAATTTCCCAATTATAGGGAAATCTCAGACTATCAATCACATCTCTTTGGTTCTTGAAGTCTCCTCTACATGTATTATTCACCTGGTCCCTTCTGAAGTGGTTGTTTCCTGGGAGCCCAGTAGCGTCTCTGATGCTCTCATTCTCTTACATGGGGTCTTCTGATTCCTGGCACCCTTAATTTCTTCTGACTTGGTTTCAGACATGAGATGGAGCACGATCCCCAGTATTGGAGAAAGTTAGTATAGAGGGTGAAACTTGTAACAAGCATGTAGGTCCCAAATACTTTTTTCTATGAATACACAACATAGTATGATTGGGAATTCTGATGCTGTCTGAATGCTGATATTTTATATATGACTTGATATAACTGTCTGAAAGATTTTAATTTTCCCTTTACTTCTGGTGCTCTGAAATTCCATGACTTTGTGTCCTGTGATGGATGTTTTAATTTCATTCACTCTGCTGAACACTTGTAGATAACTTTTTATTAAGATGGCAAAATACGAAGGTCTTTTCTCTAGACATGTTTCTTCTCTGGAGAATATCTACCTGCTGAATGTCAGGAAGCAAGATGAAGAAAAGTGCTGAATCTTTGAATCTGAGGAATAGATATTTCCCAAACCTTTTTTTTCTGGCTTCACACCTCACACTTTCCTGGCCCTGTAAAGTGTCCCCGAGTACAGGGGTTCTTAGGCTTAGTTTCTCTGGAGAGTGTGCTTCCCTTTTCCAGTGGGAAAAAATCAGGTACCTGATAAAAGGAGTCATGGAGGAAACCTGGGCAGGGGAGGCTCCCTTTTCAGTGTCATTCCCTACCTTCTTTGGTCCTTGGTGCCTCCAAATACTGACCCTTATGAGAATCATAGTGACACAGATTTGCCTCTCCTCTTGATAAATCTTCCTCTGCTGATATTTGTTACAACTCCATCCCCTATGCTGTTTCAATTGTCAGCCCTCCATTGTCTCTCCGTGTCTCAGAAATTTGCCAAAGACTTATAGGCTGTTTTCTATTCTCCTCTCTTTTTACTTCAACAGGCTAATTTTAATTTGTAATTTAGTTATTGAAATTTCAGTGGGATCCTGACACAGGGAAGAAGGTATGTTATCTGCTGCCAAACAAGAACTATTTAAATGTAAATTTGAAGGAAATGTAGAGTTTACTCTAAAAGTAAATTGTAAATTCTAAAGAAAAGTTGTATGTGAAAGATGCAGTTATTAACCTCCTTCCAAATATTCCTATTTGGTCAAAGAGCAGTTTTATGAAACACACTTCTGGAATAAAAAAATTCCTTTAGGTATGGTCTCTGCTTAAACAGAAACACCTTTTTTAGAAGCCTAACTTTTAGATTACTTCCCATACTGGAATTAATCACAGGATGCCTCAGTACAATTCTAGAATTCCACTTATACTTCAATAAGGATGTTTTCATCTCCCTACCTCAGCATTAGAGCATGGAATTTTCAAAATGAGAAAAGATATCTTCAAGAATGAACCTACTGTTCAAAGTGGACTTTTCATAATAAAACCAACATTCACTACTAGGCCAATTTATGCTGACTCTCCCTACCACAAATTACCTCTGCTGAAATCCAGACACTTCATCAGGGCTTTATTTATTTTGCTACTGCCATACTGTTTTTACTGATCTCAGTCATCCTCCTCCATTGTGTAAAGATGTCCTTTTTAATCATGTCATCAAATTTAGACAGATAACAGCTGATGACACAGAAATTTAAGGAATGAAGCTTCTCTGAGAGAAATAAGGTGGAGGACACTGGCACCATCTTCTCAGCATTGTTCTTAAATTCACTTTGTTCATCATCTTTGGTCCTACCTGTGACCTCTGGGTGCTTCAGCAGGAGCAGGAGTCCATATCTCAGAGTGGTGCTTGTTGTCTCTGTTCCAGCAACAAATAGATCAGCTACAGTGCCAACCAAGTTTTCAATAGTGAATTCTGACTCTTGGTTGTCCTTTTCCTAGAAATGATTTCATGCAATTATCTGACAAATTATGTGTCAGTATATCTAAATATACGAAATTTAAAAAAAAATACTATGTTATAAAGTTAGCCAAAAGAGATACTGAACAGTACAGTATTAGAAAAAGCAACTGTGTGGTATGGCAGAAGCTGCAGATCAGTTGACTCAAACTTTATTTCCTGATAGGCCTACAAGTTCCATTCATGAAACCATTTGCTGCTTAGGTTAGTCACACAGAATATTTCTTTCCTCAGAAATAAAAGCAGAAGTATACAGATGTCCTGTCTTAGTTCAATTTGTGTTATATAACAGAATACTATATACTTGGTAATTTGTAAAGAAAAGAAATTTATTTCTGATGATTCTGAAGGCTGGGAAGTCCAAGAGCATGGCACTTGCTTCTGGCAATGGCCTTCTTGCTACTTCATCATGTGGCAAAAAGTGGAAGGGCAAGAAAGAGTAAGAGTGAGAGCAAGGGTGGGGGCACAATCACATTTATAACAAGCTGTCAAGAACTACCCCACTCTTGCAATAATGACATGAGTATATTTATGAAGGCAGAACACTGATAACGTAGTCATGTTTTGTTAGGCTGCACCCACCAACTCTGTTGCATTGGGCATTCACTTTTAACACATGAACTATAGAGGATACATTCAAACCAGAACATGAATCTTCTTCTATTTTTTCCTTATTACTCAAAACACAAATGTGAAGGAGGAATAGGATTGACATCATCTTTGGACATGAGCATTTGATCATAGTAATGAAGACTTCTATACTAAATATGGTATATAAAAAAAAAAAAAAAGAAGGCACTTGACTCTCTCATGCTTAAGGGCTACCATATTATTTCTAGTCTAGCCCACCATAAGGCTTCTTGTATTTGAGATATATAAGCCGACTATTTGATTATGCTCTTGATATAGTTTGGATAATAAATATTTATCTCTCCCATCCTGATAATAAATGAGTTCACATAAGATCTGGTTGTTTAAAACTATTTCTCCAACTTGCTCCTCCTCTTGCCATGTGATGTGCCTGTTCTTGCTTTGCCTTCTGCTATAAGCAAATACTCCCTGAGGACTCTGCAGAACCTGAGCAGATGCCAGCATCATGCTCGTACAGCCTGCAGAACTGTTAGTCAATTGGGCCTCATTTTCTTATAAATTATCTGGCCTCAGATATTTCTTTGTAGCAATTCAAGAACAGCCTAACACATTCATTTTTATGACTTTTTATTATTTGTAAGTGAACACAATTTTAGTGTATAAATATAAGTAAATTAGTGCTATATCATGAAAAGTGTTACACTCTTGAATCAAGAGTTTGCAATTTTCTTCTGTCAAAAATTTACAAAGACTCAGTTACACCTACATATTCATTACAAAGCTGAAATGTGTGAAACAAATATGTCAACAAAACCAAGAATGAAATATAGTGAAAGATAATGAGTTCACAAAGACAAGACAGGTCTAACAAAATTGTAATCTAGATGGGAGGCAACAGGCAACTTGTTCTAAGGAATAAGTTCAGGAATAAATAGGAAAATACAAAGTGAAGAGAAATGGCAATTATTAATACAAAAACGTGAGGCATTAACTGCCTATATTGGATAAAGAAGAGTAGGGGTAATGCAAATGCCAAGGCTAAGGGACCAACTGAATAAAGTTCTCATAAATTGAAAGTGTGAATACACCTACAATGAGTAAAGTATTTGAATTAGTAATCAAGAACTCCACCCCACCCTCCCCACAAAAAAAAGTTCCAACTCAAGATTACTTCACTAGTGAATTCTACCAAAATAGTTGAAAAGAGCTCAGATCCAAGGGAAAAGGAAAGGGAACTTGTATGAAGAAGGTAATGTCCTCGAGAAGTCTCAAAACCACAGCCCACTCCAGTACTTGTGCTCGTGAAGGCAAAGAAGGTCACCTTGACTTCAGATCCCAGCAGACTGCCAAATTGGGTAGGGAGGCTGAGAACACTCCTACATGCCCTTTCCATGGATTACTAAGTCTCTCAGGGTTTCACCTCTGCCAGCTTCTTTTTACTTTATTTGTGTGTGTGTGTGTGCATGTGTGTATGTGTACGTGTTTGTGAGTTGTAGATTCTTCTTATGAATTGACCAATAAGCTCCATTGCTGTCTCTTTAACAGTCCATTTGGCGTATGATTATTCACCTGTAATAATGGCTCTTCCTTCTGAGAATAATTGATGATTGACATCTTTGTCAGCCAACTGGAAATCTCTGATGCTTCAGGCTATGGAAAGGTCTGAGAGATATACAGTGCTTGGGTTCCACTCTTTGCTACAAAGGAGGGCAATATTGAGTGGGGCTTAACTGGGCCTAACTGTGCTTGGTCTCCCAGGAGCAGGTGTAAGCACCACCTCTGATGAGGGTGGCAAGAGAGTGACATAGACTCTGTAAGATTCACTCGGTTATAAATAGGCTTAGTGTGGTGATTTTCTCAAATGCCAGCTGTACTAGCAATGTACTGGGTTTGTGAACACACTGAAGATATTCTAATTAGCTGGGGTGATGTGGGTATAGTGTTAGCGGAGATAAGACAAAAGTTTTCTTCTTCCCAAATGTTGTGTTATTTTGCCAGTAGATGTTGTAATAGGCTGTGCCTATTGGCTTCCAGCTAGGAGGTGGTTCTTGCAGGAGAGAGCCACCTATACTAGTAGCTGTGGGATTTGTGCTTGGCTTATATTACCCAGGGGAACATGTAGAAGAATGAAATATGATTCCTATATCTCACCATATACAAAAATTAACTCAAGATGGACTAAAGACTTAGATATGAGACTTGAAATCATAAAAATTTTAGACAAAAACCTAGAAAAAACTCTTCTGAGCATTGGTGTAGGCTAAGGATTTATGACTCAGTGTTTAAAAGCAATTTCAACAAAAATAATTGACAATGGGACCTTATTAAACTAAAGAGCTTCTGCACAGCAAAAGAAATGACAAGCAGAGTAAACAACCTACAGAATGGGAGAAAATATTTGCAAAATATACCTTCAACAAAGGACTATTTTCCAGAATCTACAAGAAACTCAAACAGCAAGAAAAAAAAAATCCAAATAATCCTATTAAAAAGTGGGCAAACAACATGAACAGAAATTTCTCAAAGGAAGATATACAAATGAGAGAGTGGAGCAAGATGACAGAATAGAATGCTTCACTGATTATTCCCCATGCAAGGACATCAACTTAACAGCTATCTACACAAAGTGTACCTTCATAAGAACCAAAATCAGATGAGCATGCACAGTACCTAGATTTAAATGTATATCACTGAAAGAGGAACTGAAGAGATAGAAAAAATAGTATTGAATTACTGACATCCTCTCTTCCCCTGGCAGCAGTGGCATGGTTCAGAGAGTGTTTCTGAGTACTGAAGGAGGGAGAACACAGTAATTATACAGCATAAAATTAATGCTGTTCTGTTATGGCAGGAGGGAAAACAGGCCAAATTCAGCTGATGCCCACTCACAGAGGGAGCATTTAAACCAGCCCTGGCCTGAGATGAATCTCTGATACCAGTGGTTGGAACCAAGTTTCTACAAGCCTCATCACTGTGGACTATAGGGCTCTGGGACTATAAATAAACTTGAAAGACAGACTTGGCTACAAGGATTGTAACTTTTATGTGAGTCCTAGTTCTGAACTGGGCCCAGAGACAGTAGACCGGGGGTGGGAGGTGCAACTTACTGAAACACCAGCTGAAGATGGGTAAGGGGGTGCTGACATCCCCCCTCTCCTAATCCCAAGCTGCACAGTTTTCACTTCCAAAAGAAACTCCTTTCTTCTGCTTGAGGAGTGGGGGCTTGAATAGCTAGCAGCAATACCCAGGTACTACGTTGAGGGCTTTGGGTAAGACTTTGAGACTTGCTGGCTTAGGTAAGACTCAACACATTCCCAGCTAGCTGGCCATCAGGAAAGACTCCTTCTACTTGAGAAATCAGAGTAACATATAAAGGCGACTTTGTCTTGCAACTAGGTATCAGCTTGATCACAGGAGGGTAGAGCACCAAGTGCACTCCTGGAGTCTCTAAAACCAGGACTTGGCTCTTGTGCAGGGTCTAGTATTCTGAATGGGCCTTTGATAGCACTGCTCAAGGGGTGAGACTCCACTGCCCTTGGAAAGGAAAGGGAAGAGTGAGAAGGACTGCATTTTGTGGTTTAAGTGCCAGATCAGCTGCAGTACAACATAACACCAAATAGATTTCTAAGGTTTTTGACTCTTGCCCCTGGCTTCTAGGTGGTACCTCTGGACATGCCTGGGTACTGGAGGAATTTGCTGCACTGAAGGGAAGGACACAGGCCTGGCTGGATTCACCACCAGCTGATTGTAGAGCCCCAGATGCTTGGAAACATAGGCAGTAGCCAGGGAGTGGTTACAGCAGGCTTTGGGCAAGGCCCAGTGCTCTGCTGGTTTTAAGTCTGACCCAGAGCAGTCACAGTAGTGGCGGATACATGAGTGCTTGTGTCATTCTATCCCCAGTTTCAGTTGGCTCAGAACAGAGAGAGAGACTTTGTTTATTTGGGAGAAGCTAAGGGAAGAGAACAAGAGTTTGTTTCTGGTAATCCACAGAATTCTCTTGGATCCTGTCCAAGACCATCAAGGCAGTATCTCTACAAGTCTTCAAGAACCACTGCATTATTGGGCTTGGAGTGCCCCTAAAGCAGATAAAGCTTAGATCACAACACTTAACTCATTTCCCATTTATTAAAAAAAGTGCAGTTCACTGCCAGTGCAGTATTCTAGGGGCAAATTGAAAATAGGTTAAGTCCTTTTTAATATCTGGAAAGCCTACCAAGAAGGATGGGTACAAAAAAAAATCCCAGACTACAAAGAAGACAAAAATACCTAACTCTAGAATGCCCAGCACCAGATGAACATCTACAAGTATAAAGAAAATCCAGGAAAACATGACTTCACCACATTCACTAAATAAGGCACCAGGGACCAATCCTGGAGAAACAGAGATATGTGATCTTTCAGCCAGAAAATATAAGATATTTGTTTTGAGGAAACCTAAAGATATTCAAAATAACACAGAGAAGAAATTCACAATTCTATCAGGTAAACGTAACAAAGAGACTGAAATAATTTACAAGTCAAGCAGAGATTGTGGAGCTGAAACATGCAATTGGCATACTAAAGAATGTATTAGTCTTTAGTAGAATCATAGAATAGTAGAATTGATCCAGCAGAAGAAAGAATTAGTGAGCATTAACAGAAGCTATTTGAAAATACAGCTAGAAGAGACAAAAGAAAAAAGAATAAAAAACAATGAAGCACACTTACAGGATCTAGAAAATAGCCTCAAAATGCAAATCTAAGAGTTATTGGCCTTAAAGAGGAGGTAGAGAAAGAGAAAGGAGTAGAAAATGTATTTAAGGGGAAATAACAGAGAACTTTCCAAAACTAGGGAAAGGTATCACTATCTAAGTATAAGAAGCTGATAGAACACCAAGCAGGTTAAGCCCAACGAAGACTACTTCCAGGTATTTAATAATAAAACTCCCAAGGACATCCTGAATTGTATTGCCTAGATTTTCTGCTAGGGTTTTTATAGTTTTGGACCTTACATTTAAGTCTTTAATCCATCTTGAATCAATTTTGTATAAGTTTAAATACATGAAAATTAAGCAATATGCTCCTGAATGAACAGTGGGAGAATGAAGAAATTAAGAAGAAAATTGAAAAATTTCTTGAAGCAAATGATGAGAAAACACAGCATACCAAAACCTACGGGATTCAGCAAAAGTGGTACTAATAATAAAGTTAATAACTGTAAGTATCAACTATCAAAATAGAAGAAAAACATCAAATAAACAACCTAACAATATACCTTAAGAAACTACGAAAGCTGGAGCAAACCAAATCCGAAATTAGTAGAAGAAAAGAAATAATAAAGCTCAGAGCAGAAATAAATGAAATTGAAATAAAGAAAACAGTACAAAATATTAATAAAGCAAAAAGTTGTTCTTTAGAAGCATTAATGAAAGCTGACAAACCTTTAGCCAGACTGAGGAATAATGTGAGACGATCCAAATAAGTCAGTGATGAAAAAGAAGACATTTCAACTGATATCACAGGTATTCAAAGAATCATTGGTGGCTACCATGAGCAACTATATACCAATAAATTAGAAAACTTAGAAATAATGAGCAAATTCCTAGATACATACAACCTACTGAAATTGAACCATGAAGTAATCCAAAACCTGAACAAAATTATAACAAGTAATCAGATTGAGAGAAAGCATCCTAGTAGAGAAAAGCTCAAGACTCAATGACTTCAATGATGAATTCTAGCAAACATTTAAAGAAGAAATAATACCAATCCTACTCAGACTGTTTTACAAAATAGTGAAGGAGGGAATACTTCCAAACTAATTCTATAAGGCCAGTATTACTCTGATAACAAAACCAAAGACATGTTTAAAAAAAAAAAAAAAAAAGGTATAGGCCAATGTCTCTGAGGAATATTGATGCAAAAATCCTCAAGAAAATAGCTGCAAACCAAACTAATGAATACACTAAAGAACTCATTCATCACAACCAGGTGGGATTTATCACTGTATGCAAGGGTGCTTTAACATATGCCAATTAATAGATGTGGTACATCCTATCAACAGAATAAAGAACAAAAGCATGTGTTGATTTCAATCGATACTGAAAAATTATTTGATAAACCTCAACATCCCTTCATGGTAAAAGCCCTAAAAAAACAAGGTATAGAAGGAATATACCTCACCATAATAAAAGCCATCCACAAAAGACCCACAGCTAGTAACATACTAAATGAGGAAAAAACTGAAAGCCTTTCCTCTAAAGTCTGGAAAACAACAAGGATGCTTACTTTCACCACTGTTATTCAACATTGTACTGGAATACCTAGCTAGAGCAACCTGAGAAAGATATGAAGGAGATCCCAATTAGAATGAAAGAAGTCAAATTATCCTCATTTGCAGATAATATTATCTTATATTTTAGAAAACCTAAAGACTCCACTAAAAAACTACGAGAAATAATAAACAAATTCAGTAAAGTTGGAAGACACAAAATAACATACAAAAATTGGTAGTATTTCTATATGCCTACAGTGAATAATTTTAAAAATAATTTTAAAAAGTAATCCTATTTATGATATCCACACATAATATTAACAATGAGATACCATCTCACACCAGTTAGAATGGTGATCATTAAAAAGTCAGGAAACAACGGATGCTGGCAAGGATGCAGAGAAATAGGAACGCTTTTACACTGTTGGTGGGAGTGCAAATTAGTTCAATCATTGTGGAAGACAGTGTGGCGATTCCTCAAGGATCTAAAACCAGAAATACCATTTGAGCCAACAATCCCATTACTGGATATATACTTAAAGGATTATAAATCATTCTACTATAAAGACCCATGTACATGTATGTTTACTGCAGCACTATTTGCAATAGCAAAGACTTGGAACCAACCCAAATGTCCATCAATGATAGACTAGATAAAGAAAATATGGCATATATACACCATGGAATACTATGCAGCCATAAAGAATATGAATCCATGTCCTTTTCAGGGACATGGATGAAGCTGGAAACCATCATTCTCAGCAAACTAACACAGAAACAGAAAACCAAACGTTGCATATTCTCACTCAAAAGTGGGAGTTGAACAATGAGAACACATGGACACAGGGAGGGAAACATCACACACTAGGGCCCGTCAGTGGGTGGAGAGCAAGGGGAGGAAGAGCACTGGGACAAATACTTAATTCACGTGGGGCTTAAAACCTAGATAATGGGTTGACGGGTGCCGCAAACCACCATGGCACATGTATACTTATGTAACAAAGCTGCACATGCTGCACATGTATCCCAGAACCTAAAGTATAACTTAAAAAATCACTGAAAAATATGAATAGAAGGGAAAATTCCTTATGATAACAAAATGTATTTATAAAAATTCCAAAGATATTTTATATCAAATTGTGAAAATCTAAAAGCTTATGCCATAAAATCAGGGGGTAAAAAACCCAAGTATATCTACTTTTACTACTGTTATTTGGCATCGTTCTTAAGGTCCTAGCCAAAACAATTAGACAAGAAAGAGAAATAATATGACGAGTTGTATATTATGGATTTTTTTAAATTAAGGATTATGCATACATTCATACAGCCAACAGACACATGAAAAAATGCTCATCATCACTCACCATCAGAGAAATGCAAATCAAAACCACAATGAGATACCATCTCACACCAGTTAGAATGGCAATCATTACAAAGTCAGGAAACAACACATGCTGGAGAGGATCTGGAGAAATAGGAACACTTTTACACTGTTGGTGGGACTGTAAACTACTTCGACCATTGTGGAAAACAGTGTAGCGATTCCTCAAGGATCTAGAACCAAAAATACCATTTGACCCAGTCATCCCATTACTGCGTATATACCCGAAGGATTATAAATCATGCTGCTATAAAGACACATGCACACAATAAACGTATGTTTATTGCGGCACTATTCACAATACCAAAGACTTGGAATCAACCCAAAAGTCCATCAGTGACAGCCTGGATTAAGAAAATGTGGCACATATACATCATGGAATACTATGCAGCCATAAAAAAGGATAAGTTCGTGTCCTTTATAGGGACATGGATGCAGCTGGAAACCATCATTCTCAGCAAACTATCGCAAGAACAGAAAACCAAACACCCCATGTTCTCACTCATAGGTGGGAATTGAACAATGAGATCACTTGGACACAGGAAGGGGAACATCACACACCAGGGCCTATTGTGGGGAGTGGGGAGGGGAAGGAGGAAGGGATAGCATTAGGAAATATACCTAGTGTAAATGACAAGTAAATGGGTGCAGCACACCAACATGGCACATGTATACATATGCAACAAACCTGCACATTTTGCACATGTACCCTAGAACTTAAAGTATAATAAAAAAATTAAGGATTATATGTCATAACTAAATGGGATCTATATGACGAGTGCAAGAGTGCTTCAGTAAGAAAATCAATCAATGTAATACAATACCTTATTAGAAAGAAAGGAAAAATCTAACAAAATGACCACCTCAATAGAAGCTGAGAAAGCATAAGACAAAATTCAATTCTCTTCCTGATAAAATCACTCAAAAATATGAATAGAAGAGAAATTCCTTATAATAAAATGTTATTTATAAAAATTGTAAAGGTATTTTAGGTCCAATTGTGAAAATCTAAAAACTTAATCCCCAAAATCAGGGGGAAAAGATCCAAGTATATCCAATTTTGCTACTGCTATTCAGCATAGCACTTAATGTCCTAGCCAAAACAATTAGACAGGAAAGAGAAATAAAAGGCATTTAGGTAAAAAAGGAAGATGTAAAACTGTTTCTATTTTAAAATAACACAATTCTATATAAAGAAAATTTCATACAACCGACAAAACACAACGAGAGCTGACAAATGTTTTCAGCTTAATTTTAGAGTGTAAGATTGGTCCAGATATCAGTTGTGTCTGTTTATATCAGCAATGAGCGACATGAAAATAAAATCAAGGAAATAATTACATTCGTAATAGCATCAAAAGGGCCAAAAGCCCTGAGAATCTATAGTCAAGAAGATAGAAGATGGAAAACTATCAAATGTTGCTTAGAAAAATAAGGAGGACCTAAATAAATGGCAAACCATGTCATGTTAAAGGATTGAAAGACTTAAAATTGTTAAGATGGCAATGCTTCCAAAAGTAATCTAAAGATTGAATGTAATCACTGTCACAATTCCAATGTCCTTTTTAAAATTTTTATTTGTGCAAAAATGGAAAAGCCAATTCTGAATTTATATGCAACTACAGGGAGAGGACTCAATTCCCAAATTTCCAAACTTCAAAACAAAACTATAGTAGTCAAAACAGCATGGTACTGGCAAAAGGAAAGAAATAAAGACCAATGGAATAAATTGAAATCCAAACGTAAACCTAATCATCTATGCCCAGTTCATTTTCAACAAATGTGCCAAGATCATTCAATCTAAAGGAAGAGTTTCAAAAAAATAAATAAACAAAGGAAGAGCTTCTTCAACAATCAGTGCTGGGACAACTGGGTAACCATATACAAAAGAATGAAGTTGAACCCCTATCTCACTCTTATGCAAAATATAACTGAAAGTGAACGAAAAACTCAAATGTGAACAAAAACTATAAAATTCTTAGAATAAAACATCGGGTTAAATCTTAATGCCTTCAGAATTGGAAGTAGATGCAGAGATTTGACACCAAAGCAACTAAAATAAGAGAGATAAACTGGGTTTCACCAAATTTAAAATGTTTGTTCATCAAAGGACAAAATTAAGAATGTGAAATGACAACCTATAGAATGGGAGAAAATATTTGTATTTCATACATATTTAGTAAGCGTTTAATGCCCAGAATCCATAAACAATTACCTACAGTTGAACAACAACTGACAAGCAACCCAATATAGAAATGAGCAAAGGGCCAGGTGTGGTGACTCACACCTACAATCCCAGTGCTTTGGGAGGGCTGAGGTGGGTGTACTGCTTGAGTTCAGGAGTTTGAGACCAGCCTGGGAAACATGGTGAAACCATGTTTGTACAAAAAAAATACAAAAATTAGCTGGGTGTTGGGGTTTGTGCCTGTGCTCCTAGCTACTTGGGAGGCTGAGGTAGGAGTATCACTTGAGCCCAAGAATCAGAGGTTGCAGTGAGCCAAGATGACAGCACTGTACTCCAACCTGAGCAACACAGAGAGGCCCGATCTCAAAAAAAAAAAAAAAAAAAAAAAAAAAAAGAGCAAGGGCCTTGAATAACATTTCTCCAAAGATCTTGTAAAAATGGTAAAAAGCTGATTAATATAATTGCTGAAGTCAAAACCACAATGAAATACCAGTTTGAGCTGACACAAAGAACAGAAAATTACAAATATTAGCTATAATATGGAAAAGAGGAACCCTCAAACATTGATAGTGGGATTTTAAAATGGTGCATTTACTGTAGAAATGTTTAGTTGTTTCTCAAAAAGTTAAATATAAAATCACCATATGACCCAGAAATAACACTCCTAGGACTATACCCTGGAAAACTGAAAATATGTTCACGAAGAAACTTGTGTACAAATGTTAACAGCAACATTATTTATAAAAGCCAAAAGATCATTTATATAACACAAATGATCATCAACAGATAAATGACAAGCAAATTGTTGTATGAGTACATGAAAATGGAATATTATTCAACCACAGAAAACAACAAAGTACTATCACATGCTAAAACTTAGTTGACCCTCCATATCATTATGCTAAGTGAAAGAAGCCAGGTAAAAGGTCACATATGCCATGGGTCCTTTTAAATGCTATATTCATTATAGGAAAATCCATAAAGATAGTTGATTAATGTTTACTACATGATGGAGTGGGGAATGAGGTGTAACTATTTAATGATAGAATATGTTTCTGTGGAGTGATAAAAAAGTTTTGAAAGTAGAGAGAAACGGTAGGTGTGATGTAGGGCAGGCGAGTCCCAATGTGGAGCTTAATCTGGGAGGGTTCTTGGCTTTGCCCAGAAAAGAATTCAAAGGTAGCTCAGAGGTAGAAGAAAACAGCTTTGTTGAACAGGCAGTGGTACAGCTACTGCCTGAGCAGGGCTACTGCAGAGCAGGGCTGTGGTATAGGCAGAGAGTAGGAACTCAGGGCAGTTTTGCAGTCATTTTTATACCCACTTTTAATTGCATGCATATTAATGGACAGTTTGTGAAGGGAAGGGGTCCTATCTTTTGGGTCATTGGGTGCCATGGAAAGGGGAGGTAACTCCTGGGTGTTGCCATGGGAATAGTAAATTGACACAGCACACTGGTGGGCGGGACAGACTGAAAGCTGCTTTTGTCCTGGCCCGGTTTTAGCTAGCCATCAATCTGGTCCCGTGTCCAAGTCCCACTTCTGGAGTTTCCCGCCTCTTACCACAGTTGCACAATATTGTAATTAAACTAATACCATTAAAGTGTACACTTTAAATTGGGTGATAACGGTACATGAATTTCATCTCAATATTTAAAATGTCATAATTTTTTGAATTAATCTATAGATTTAATGCAATCTGTTAAAATCCCTATGGGCTTGTTTGCAGAAATTGACAAGTTTATTCTTAAATTTATGTTGAGACTGAATGAACCCAAAAAAGCCCAAATAGTCTTGAAAAAAGCTTTGAGGACTCACACTTTTTTATTTGAAAATTTGATACAAAGTTACAGTAATTAAGACTTCAAAATGAGGTACTACTGTCAGAGGGACAGACAGATCAATGGAGTAGAATTGAGAGCCTACAAACAAATCCTCACATTTATACTTAACTGGTTTATAATGAGATCGTCAAGACAATTCAATAGGAAAAAATATGCTTTTTCAGTAAGTAGTGCAATGAAAACAGGATTCACGCTCACAGGCTACCTGATAAACATCAACCTCCAACTCCTTTGTGCAAATTCATTTTAGGTTACACCAAATTAAACCTTCTCTCTTCCATCCACCAACTCTTTCCCATCACACACCTCTCCACAATCTACTCAGTCCATCTGAAACTTTTCTTCTGTTCCACACTGCAAATATTTTAAGGGCTATTTCAATATGCAGGGCATGCAGGAAGCCCATTTATGATAAGCCATTCTTTTCCATTGTCACATAATCTGTGTGCAATATTGATATCCATCTTCAGTTTATGGTAGGATATTTTATATTTTCTACTTATTTGTGATTGTTTCCATTTGACTGCAGTGTCTATATTACTCTACTCACGTAGATTATTTTTATTTCAAGAAGAGAGTCTATGCATTCTAGCTATTGGACAATTTTGTATTTTCCATGACGTTTAGTGCGGGCCCATAAATACAATAAGTAATTAAGGTGCTTGTCAAGCATTACTGGCCTGATCATTTAAACATCCTTAGTAAATTACAGAATGATTCGATGAATCACAAAATGGACAAGAAATCAAAATACTGATCTGTTGCTAGTATCTTACCCGCTGCATTTTGATCAGGAAGCAATCGATAAAGTCCCGAGGATTGTTAACATCCAGTGTTGCTTGGTGTTCTTTTACTTTCTCCCTAATGTAACTTTTTGTAAGAGCAACATTTTTAAGCAATTTGTTGTGAGTTCCTGGGAAACAATCAATGAGTAGAGGGAAATTATTGCAGACCTAAAAGAGAAAAGAATATTAAATATAAACATGTCATAAGACATATGTGTCTTACACCAAGCCTTGATTGAAATTATAGCTATAAATATGAATAAAATATTATGTACATTTTGATGGGGAAATTTTTATTGTGCATGTATAGCAATTTTCTGTACCTAAAGATTGGAAGGAGAAAATTTTGAACAGGAAATCAAAGATGATAATTATTTTCTTCACTCATACATCATTTTATTGTATAAAAACATTTTAATATCAATTTTCTCATTGTTAAACCAAGTCTTCCCTACAACCTTGAAATATAAGATGGCATGAATTACTATGATTTATATTTAGTTGATGACGCTAGAGGTTAAGGGGGTTTGGGCAACCTGATAGAGAGCACAAAGCTAGAACCCACTGTTTTTATTTCTGTCAAGTAGCTTCAAAAATGGAATCAGTATTTTAGAAGTGCGAGCAGCTCGAAGATACCTTAAAACCCAGCTGTGCACCTGAGCAGTTAAGTGATTTCTCTAAGATCACACAATTATTATTTAGGCAGAGTGTAGGGCATGCCAACTCAGCACAGGGTAAAATTTGAATGTTTGTTTATGATTCATACACCATGAAACCAACCATTTTTGTCATTCCTAACCTAGCTGCCTCATCAGCCAGGATCTCAGCTACGGCATCAAACACACCTGCCCTACTCAGTGTTTCCTGGCACCTTCTATGGTCACAAATATTCTCCCTCCTTGATGGAGATAGTCTTTCCCTAAATTAGAATATTTCTGCCAAGTAATGTGATGAAGAGGTCAGTAAGCATTGATTGGAGGATAAGCCTATTGAGTAATGAAAACCTTCAGAAAGGGCCCAGATGTCCATGGAGTGATATGGACATGTTTTTGGGCTGTCACCAAAGCACTTTATTGAAACAGGCTTTGGGATTTAGTGGATAAACCACTGGTCAGGAAGCCATTGGGCTTGAAAGCCACCCCTGTATTTGGGCATTCATTTTCTGTGTGTAAAATAAAAGGCTTGGTCATCTTTCCCAGATGTTCACTTCATAAATTTCTGCAGTACTGTGGTGTTCAAACATGCCCTTCATATAGAACTTTGGACTTACCAGAAAACATAGCATAAATAGTTTCCCAGGAAGATAAAATCTTGGCCTTACCTGGATCCATGGGGAGGTCAGAATCTTGAAGTTTACAGTGAATCTTTTCATCAGGGTGAGAAAATTCTCATCTTTATAATCAAATCGTTTCTGGAAAACAACGGAGCAGATCACATTGCAGGGAGCACAGCCCAGGATGAAAGTGGGATCACAGGGTGAGGCTAAAGATTTAAAAATGTTTTAAAATATTATTAAAAAATAAACATTTAAAAGATCTGCATTTGTTAAGACATAAAGGAATTTTAGAAATTTTAAACAATATCTTACAAATTCCCCATGTGTCCAAAAAAATCAGCATGCATGAAATAAACACATTACTTTTACCTTAAATATGAGTTGAGCATTACAGTCTAGCTAAGCAATGTCATTTCACATGTGGTAATTCACATCCACTGCCTTTATTTAAACTCTTTTAACCCAAGGTATCTTTTATTTTGGAAGGAAAAAGACGACTTTTTCGAAATCCTAATAATTCAAGTTTTTAGAGCGGAATCATGTCTGTCTGCAAAGCCTCTGGACAATAAAACACACAGATAGGAAGAGAAAATTTAGGGACCTAGAAATGTCTTACATACAGTGAATAGCTGAAAGTATAATGTGCTGAACCAACAGAAATTAAAGTTAGGGAGATTGTGGTGAATGCACGTGTTTGAGGGAACAAATGTGAAAAGCAGGTACATCCATATGGCATAGAAGAAAAACTAATATAAATGAGCATTAAGTATAACAGATTTGTTTATCTAAATAAGTAAAATGTTAACTTTTTATTTCAAATCTAAATCCCAGTAAAGCTAACCAAAACATAAATTGATAAATGGAATCTTTTTATTTCTTTTTCAATTTGTAAAAAATGAATGTCCTTCCTTTGGAATAATGTTTATCATTTTCAATCATCTTCCAAATTTAATTAATTTGGGCAAAACTACTCTTGAGGATTCTGGGATGTTATTCAGTATAGTCATCAAGATAAGTATGTTTTAATAAAGTTTTAAATTTGACCATAAGTTAGGCCAAATCTGTCATTTTACAGGTAAATAAATTATTTAAAAGGTTTTTTTTTTTTGGTGCAGGAATCTCTAAAATGAAATTGCTGTAACCAAGTGACTAGTGAACATAAATGGAAAGGGTGCCCAGATTCACATCGATAGGTCCTAAATAAGAGTGACATGAAAGGAAAGGGTTCTGAATAAAGTTGGAACTGAACAACAGGAAACCTGCTGAGTTAGCAGCTTCTATGCCAGACTCCTTTAAATATTACTGGGCTCTAAAGGTTCAGAAAAACTGTTGTTTTAGCCAAGGGGGTGAAAGGTAATTTAGGAAGCCTTGGTGAGAGTGTGTGTGTGTGTGTGTGAGAGAGAGAGAGAGATTCTCAGGTACAATCTGATATCCAGGTTTTGTTTTGTTTGTTTGTTTTACTGCATTTGGGAGAGTGAATTTAAAAAGGTAATTTTATATCCCAGCTGATAATCACATTGATTATAACAAGCACTTCATAGGTGAGTAAATTGGCAGTGGGAGAAAAATGATTCACACAAATTTCAAAGCTAAGATCCAATACAGGGGAAAAAAGATGACAAAACTGAAAACATAGCCAAATTACATTTAAGAAAGATAAGATAAAGAGTTTTTCATAATAGTTAAAATCTAGTTAAATTATTTATAAATTAGTGTTTGTGTATTTTGCTGAGTTATACTGTAGATTATATTTACTCAAAATATATAAATTGTTACAGTAAGTAGTGGTTAACAAGAAATAATTAATCCTGACAGTTTTCAAATAGTAACGTGTTTCCCGAGAAATAACAACTGATGAAAACTGTACTGAGATATACCTAAGAAAGTGAAACCATACATAGTGTCATTGCTGGCCAGAGCTGTAGGCATGGACCTGGAAGGAATTCCCAGACATGTGAATCTGACCATATGAAAAAACTCTAATTAAATGAAAGCACATGTCACTTGGTTCATGTTCCATAAGGTGTGATGAGGTCATTTTCACCATGTCCACTTTCCTAGTGTTCTCTAGAGAAATGTTCTGGTGAAGGTAACGCAGATTTATGCTATGGGGGAAACCTTCTTCCTTAACTCTTTTCAAAAAATGAACTCAAGACCCTTATTTATTATTTCTGATTTGAAAACAAGGAAACAAAATTGAGCAGAAAACAGGATTAAATGACCTTTGATTCCTATACCCTATGAACCAACACATTTATACAGGTAAAGCACAGATACACAAAATCTCCCTTGTCTGTGCTTCAAACCTCCCCCCACCACCTGAGGGCTGACAACCAGGATGCACAATGAAGATCTGGCCACCCCTGAAATGTTTCCAAGGATGTCATTAGTGAAGACAGCTAACTGTTAAGGTCGGTGATGCAGAGTAGGTTCACCCACCCTTGGTTTTTCTCAACTCCTCCACAAGGCAGCGAGCTTCCTCTTGAACACGGTCCTCAATGCTCCTCTTCCCCATCCCAAAATTCCGCAAGGTTGTGAGGGAGAAACGACGGGTCTCCTTCCATCTCTTTCCATTGCTGGAAACGATTCCTAACAAAAAAAAGGGGGCAGAAACTGGGAGAATTCACAGGCAAGGAAGAAAGCGCTGCAACACTGAGCAGCCATGCAGATAGGATAAGCTCTGCTGAGAAGCTTTTTAGGGCTCTGTTTTCCATCTTCCTCACCCCAGTTACCAAAGCTGACACAGGTGTATGTACACCTACCAAGTCCTTTAGTAATTCTTTCAGATATTGGCAAAACGCCTCTTCCAGAAAACTCCTCTGCATTATCAATCAGGGCTTCCTTCACTGCCTCATATCCATGCAACACCACTACAGGATTCATGCCAAAATACACGGTGAACACAGGACCATAGACTTTTGAGAACTGGGAAAGGAAATGCAAATAGCAGCAAAATAAGTCGCTATTTACTCCAAATATTATGTATGATTCAGACTGATATTTTCATTGTATTTTTTAATGTTTGTATTTGCCACACATAGATTCGATATTTCTGAATTTTGTACATAAATGTGATGGTGATTGTCATAGCTGCCACTTATAGATGACCTATGATGTGCCATGCAATGACCCAGGCAATTGGTACACAAATCACAGTTCATCCTCACTTCAACACATTCAGCACATTCATTTGCCCTGTTTTAAAAATGAAGAAACTGAGGCCAGAGAATTCCAAGCTCATTCTCAGAGTCCCACAAGTAATATATAGAAGTTCCAAACTTGAACCTCTGCTAATTTAAACTGATGCTTGAACAATTTATCACTCCCCCATGTCCACCTTGAGGCCAATACCCGGTTAAGGACTTCAGGGTCACCTGTAAAGCTCTTACCATGAGGATTCTGATTCAGCAGTCCTGTGATCAACCCTAGAAATCTGTATTTTCAGTGTCACCCTAGGCAATTATGATGCCCAATCCAGTTTGTAACTGCTGGTATTACCAATACGGAAAGATGAAGTACCACAAAGTTAGAATCAGGACATTCAGCAACTCCTGAAAAAAGAATTTCTTCCATTCTCCAGCAGCCTTGGCCACAGACAGTGACTTTGTTCAGAATCCAGAAGAATTATGTTAACCACCAATTGGGCCCTGACTGATCACTTCAAACTTTTGACGTTGTATTAAATGATTCTATCATACAATGACCCCAATGATTCTGTATTCACAAAATGCATCAACTCACTCTACTATTTCTGACAATGACAGACTTAGAAAGACAAAAGAAACATCAAAGAAGTTCAGAGGGATTATTTTGCTTTACAATGATCTATTAAAATAGAGTGCTTCCAGGAATATATTTTGTCTAAAAATAGCAGTCAAATAACTTACCCTTTGCAAGTGACTGGAGGAACACAAAACATACTTACATTGCTGAAAGATTTGCAGATGTCCTTAACATCCATCTGTAGCATATTTCCAATAATAGGAAGAGGAGTGGGGCCAGGAGGGAGTTTCCTTCTCCCAGAGCTCTGTCTCCAGAGTGAAAAGAGAAGCACAAAGGAGAGACAGAGCACCAGGACCACAAAAGGATCCATTGAAGGCTTCTCTTCTTACTAAGACAGCTGAGAACCTGCACTCCAAGGCTTTTATAACACTCCCTGCTAATTCAGTGTGTGTCTCTTTGACATGTAAAGTAAGCAATTACCTAGGTCCAATTTATAGTTTTTTTCTGTGTGGACTTTGGCCCATGGATAAAGATAGAATGTTCTTTTGTCCTACTCCTTCTTTGCAGTGCCCATCCAGGAGATTCTGGTTTAATTATATTGGATTGGAGTCCAGGTATTGGTAATTAGAAGTCCTGGTTGTTCCAATGTGCTGTGATGATGGAGAAACACTGAAGTAAATGATTCTATGTTTGAATATACTCAAAATTCAATATTCTCAGATTAATGACCAGTTGGGAATTTATGACTTTGAGGGAAATCAGTGTATTCTGTATGTCGTGTATAAAACATGTACATTGTAATGCTATATCAAAAAATAGAAGACTTAACCCTTGATAACAAAAGCCTTTCAAATATTTAGTATAGTTCACTTAAAATACAACTGCCTAAACATGAAATACCGAATATAACTCATACATGTTGAATGACTGCACATATATCAAAGTATTAGCTAATAAATGTATATTTATATATATTGAATTGTATATAAATGATATACATAAATATATATTTATGTTATTACATAATAATATTTATGTTGTTACATTATTATAATAGGTGATTGTTTACATGTCAAAGAGACGCACTGAATTAGCAGGGAGTGTTAATACATTCTTACATAACATAAATACATATTTATATTATTATTAAATATTATGTTAGATATATATAAATGTATATTCACCATTAAAAGAGACTGAAATGTAGAGATTATCATTTTTTATTTTTCAAATGGGGAAAGAAACTCTGGGAGAACAGGACACCTGTCAGTGCCACACAGTTCATCGCTGGTAAAACCGGGATTTGAGCAGAGATCTTCTGATGCCCATTGGGGTGCATTACCACTTGCACCAGAGCTGACTCAAGAACAATTTTGGAAAAACAAAACAAACCCCAGACATTAGTTACTCTGAAGATACATCACCTTGACTCTGTTCAGAAAGCAACAGGCTTCACATTAAATAGAAGTCCATTATTTGTTTATAAGGATAAGAGGACAAGAGATGCTCAAAAGAAGAAATAAAAATTAGAGTTCTGCCCTCTGAATCACCTCACAAGTGGAAGTTGTTCAGCACTATCAAGGAAAGGGCCAACCTCACATAATTTATGGCAGAGGGCTTGACAATCTATGGCTTCTCCACCTCCCAGTCACTTCCAGACACGGCTGCTTCTATTGTTTTTGGTCTGTTATTGTTACAAATAATAGAATGTAATCGTATACAGCAAGGAAGAGAAATTATATACAGAACAACAGTTGTGGATTCAATAGAAGATGGGACACAGGGAAATCATTGAATGGACCCAGGGCACAGTGTGCAGACCTGAATGGGAACTGATAGTCAATGGTCATGAAGATCTGAATTCAACTGAAAGTATGAACTTTTCTTGATCACTAATGACAAAGTGTATGTACAAAGGCATGCTCTGAAAAGATTACCTTTATTCTAAATTGACTAGTACAGTTATTTCCAGCTCTTTCATTAAGAAAATATGAAGACCCAGTTATACAATGTTTTATCGATTATGTTTACAGACATTATGACAAATTTACAGAGAATTTTCACACTCATCACATCTCTTTTTATTCTCTCAATTATCTTTGCCCCCTGTAAAATTATTCCCAGTTTAGAGAGGAGAAAGTTAGACCATGGAGATTCAGTACTTTAGCTAAGGGCACACAGAATGCAAGTGACCAAGCTGGGACTGTAAACCCTAACTCCTGCATCTTGTTGCCTTCCTTTTAAGCAAAACATTCAGTTAAACTGGGGCACCAAGATTTACTAAAATTCAACACCTGTGGATTAATCTAATCAGTGACTTTCAAAATAAACATTAATTTAGTTAATAATTCTAGCACCAGTTGAGTAAAATGTAGGTCAGACGTGTTTGGTTTTATAACCTTTAAAAGGTGAGTGAGTCCAGGTCCTGGTGAACCCTTTATCCAGGGCAAAGGGAAGCAGTAATTTACTGCCTCACTCACAAAGGTGTAAGTTAGTTTATTTGGATAAAATAAGTTCACTTTCTCTCTTTAGAGTAATAATTTTATCCTTGAGAGACAGTTGTCCTTGCTCTCCTCCTCGTTTCTTCTCTTGAGCTGAGGCTCCTACCTTGACCTTTCTTTTTATAGAATAAAAGCAATGTAGATCATTTAAAGACAAATAGGATCTCTGAGATCTACTAATTTAATTTTGCTTTGTTTGTCAGGAATGAGCAATTGACGACTCAGTGAGTCAATACACCAGTAAAAGATTTTGTATTAGAATCCCAGTTTTCCTGCTTGGTGGTTCAGTGAAATACCCCATCTCATAGAATTCCCACCTGAGTCCAAATGATCAAGAGTGTATTAGCATTAATTAAGACCTCTACAGTCACAGATTAACACCAACCTCAGCTTGGTTAGAGTTGTGAATTAGAGTGGGGTTTTTTAAATTAATAGAATTTATTTTTATAGCAATTTTAGGCTCCCAGCAATAGTTCCCACAAACCCCTTCCCAGCACCTACAAATAGTCTTTCCCACAATCAACAACCCCAATCAGTGGGGTTCATTAGTTACAGTCAGTGAACCAACAATGAGACATATCATCAACCAAAGTTCAAAGTTTACATAGGTTTTACTCTTTGTGTTGTACATTCTATAAATTTGACTGATGTATAATGCCATATATCCATCATCGTAGCATCATACAATATAGATTTGCTGTCCTAAAAATCCTCTGTGCTCTGCCTATTCTCTCCCTTCCCTGCAAGTCCTTGGTAAGAAGTGAACCACAGTTCACTTTAGTGTTGCCATAATTTTGCCTTTACTGTAAGAGATTGTTATATAGTTGGAATCACACAGTATGTAGCCTTTTCAGATGGGTTTCCTTCACTTACTAATAATACGCAGAAGGTTTCTCTATGTCTTCTCATGGCTTGAAAGCTCATTTCTTCTTGCCACCAAATAGTAATATAATAATATTCCCTTGCATTGATGTACCACAGTTTATTCATCTAGTGAAGGATATCTTGGTGGCTTCCAATTTTGACAATAATGAATAAAGGTGCTATAAATGTCCATGTGTAAGTTTTGTGTGGACGTATGTTTTCAACTCATCTGGCAAATATCAAGGAGCAAAACTGCTGGATCATATGGTAAGCATATTTAAGTTTTGTAAGAAGCCACCAAACTCTCTTCCAGAGTGTCTGTAACATTTTGCATTCATACCAGCAAAAACTAATAGTTCCCATTGCTTCAAATCCTTGCCAACGTTTGGTTTTATCAATGTCTTAGATGTTCTTATTGTAAAGGTGTGTGTCATTGTTGTCTTCGTTTGCAGGTCCCTAATTATTTGTAATGTTGAACAGTTTTCATGTTTATTTGACATCTGTTTATCTTCTTGGGTGGGGTGTCTGTTCAAATCTTTTGCCCATGTTTCTATTAAGGGTGTCCAGTTTTTTATTGTTGAGCTTTAAGAATTCCTTGAATATTTTGGATGAGAGTGTTTTATTCTTATAAAGATATATTCTTGTATCTTTTGGAAATATTATTCGTCTATAAGATGGACTTCTCCATCCCTTGATAGTGTCTTTTACGGAGTAAAACATTTTTGTTTTAACAAAGTTCAGATAATTGATTGTTTCTTTCACGAATTGTGCGCTTGTTGTTGTATTTGAAAAACCATTGCCAAAGTCTTCTATATTTTCTCCTATGTTATCTTCTCAGAGTTTTATAGTTTTATCATTTTTATATGCCTATTTGCCATTCATATGTCTTCTTTTGAGAAATATTTATTCAAGTCTTTTGCCAATTTTTTGATCAGATTATTAAATATTTTTCTATAGAAATGTTTGAGCTCCTTATGTATTCTGGTTACTAATCTCTTGTCAGATGGGTAGTTTCCAAATATTTTCTCCCATTCTGTGGGTTGTGTCTTCACTTTGTTGATTGTTTTATTTATTATGCAAAAGTGTTTTATTATTTATTTGTTTATTTTTATTATTATACTTTAAGTTCTAGGGTACATGTGCATAACGTGCAGGTTTGTTACATATGTATACTTGTGTCATGTTGGCGTGCTGCACCCATCAACTCATAAGCACCCATCAACTCGTCATTTACATCAGCTATAACTCCCAATACAATCCCTCCTCCCTCCCCCCCTCCCCATGATAGGCCCCGGCGTATAATGTTCCCCTTCCTGAGTCCAAGTGATCTCACTGTTCAGTTCCCACCTATGAGTAAGAACATGCGGTTTTTGGTTTTCTGTTCTTGCGATAGTTTGCTGAGAATGATGGTTTCCAGCTGCATCCATGTCCCTACAAAGGACACAAACTCATCCTTTTTTATGGCTGCATAGTATTCCAGGATGTATATGTGCCACATTTTCTTAATCCAGTCTGTCACTGATGGACATTTGGGTTGATTCCAAGTCTTTGCTATTGTGAATAGTGCTGCAATAAACATATGTGTGCATGTGTCTTTATAGCAGCATGATTTATAATCCTTCGGGTATATACCCAGTAATGGGATGGCAGTGTCATATGGTACTTCTAGTTCTAGATCCTTGAGGAATCGCCATACTCTTTTCCACAATGGTTGAACTAGTTTACAATCCCACCAACAGTGTAAAAGTGTTCCTATTTCTCCACATCCTCTCCAGCACCTGTTGTTTCCTGACTTTTTAATGATTGCCATTCTAACTGGTGTGAGATGGTATCTCATTGTGGTTTTGATTTGCATTTCTCTGATGGCCAGTGATGATGAGTATTTTTTCATGTGTCTGTTGGCTATATGAATGTCTTCTTTTGAGAAATGTCTGTTCATATCCTTTGCCCACTTTTCGATGGGGTTGTTTGTTTTTTCTTGTAAATCTGTTTGAGTTCTTTGTAGGTTCTGGATATTAGCCCTTTGTCAGATAAGTAGATTGCAAAAATTTTCTCCCATTCTGTAGGTTGCCTGTTCACTCTGATGGTAGTTTCTTTTGCTGTGCAGAAGCTCTTTAGTTTAATTAGATCCCATTTGTCAATTTTGGCTTTTGTTGCCGTTGCTTTTGGTGTTTTAGACATGAAGTCCTTGCCCATGCCTATGTCCTGAATGGTATTACCTAGGTTTTCTTCTAGGGTTTTTATGGTATTAGGTCTAACATTTAAGTCTCTAATCCATCTTGAATTAATTTTCGTATAAAGAGTAAGGAAAGGATCCAGTTTCAGCTTCCTACTTCTGGCTAGCCAATTTTCCCAGCACCATTTATTAAATAGGGAATCCTTTCCCCATTTCTTGTTTTTCTGAGGTTTGTCAAAGATCAGATGGCTGTAGATGTGTGGTATTATTTCTGAGGACTCTGTTCTGTTGCATTGGTCTATATCTCTGTTTTGGTACCAGTACCATGCTGTTTTGGTTACTGTAGTCTTGTAGTATAGTTTAAAGTCAGGTAGCGTGATGCCTCCAGCTTTGTTCTTTTGACTTAGGATTGTCTTGGAGATGCGGGCTCTTTTTTGGTTTCATATGAACTTTAAAGCAGTTTTTTCCAATTCTGTGAAGAAACTCATTGGTAGCTTGATGGGGATGGCATTGAATCTAAAAATTACCTTGGGCAGTATGACCATTTTCACGATATTGATTCTTCCTATCTATGAGCATGGTATGTTCTTCCATTTGTTTGTGTCCTCTTTTATTTCCCTGAGCAGTGGTTCGTAGTTCTCCTTGAAGAGGTCCTTTATATCCCTTGTAAGTTGCATTCCTAGGTATTTCATTCTCTTTGAAGCAATTGTGAATGGAAGTTCATTCATGATTTGGCTCTCTGTTTGTCTGTTACTGGTGTATAAGAATGCTTGTGATTTTTGCACGTTAATTTTGTATCCTGAGACTTTGCTGAACTTTCTTATCAGCTTAAGGAGATTTTGGGCTGAGACAATGGGGTTTTCTAAATATACAATCATGTCATCTGCAAACAGGGACAATTTGACTTCTTTTCCTAACTGAATACCCTTTGTTTCTTTCTCTTGCCTGACTGCCCTAGCCAGAACTTCCAACACTATGTTGAATAGGAGTGGTGAGAGAGGACATCCCTGTCTTGTGCCAGTTTTCAAAGGGAATTTTTCCAGTTTTTGCCCATTCAGTATGATATTGGCTGTGGGTTTGTCATAAATAGCTCTTATGATTTTGAGATACATTCCATCAATACCAAATTTATTGAGAGTTTTTAGCATGAAGGGCTGTTGAATTTTGTCAAAGGCCTTTTCTGCATCTATTGAGATAATCATGTGGTTTTTATCATTGGTTCTGTTTACATGATGGATTACATTTATTGATTTGCATCCCAGGGATGAAGCTGACTTGATTGTGGTGGATACGCTTTTGGATGTGCTGCTGTATTGGGTTTGCCAGTATTTTATTGAGGATTTTTGCATAAATGTTCATCAGGTTATTGGTCTAAAATTCTCTTTTTCCGTTGTGTCTCTGCCAGGCTTTGGTATCAGGATGATGCTGGCCTCATAAAATGAGTTAGGGAGGATTCCGTCTTTTTCTATTGATTGGAATAGTTTCAGAAGAAACGGTACCAGCTCCTCTTTGTACCTCCAGTAGCATTCGGCTGTGAATCCCTCTGGTTTTGGACTTTTTTTTTTTGGTTGGTAGGCTATTAATTATTGCCTCAATTTCAGAGTCTGTTATTGGTCTATTCAGAGATTCAACTTCTTCCTGGTTTAGTATTGGAAGGTTGCATCTGTCCAATAATTTACCCATTTATTCTAGATTTTCTAGTTTATTTGCATAGAGGTGTTTATAGTATTCTCTGATGGTAGTTTGTATTTCTGTGGGATCTGTGGTGATATTGCCTTTATCATTTTTTATTGCGTCTATTTGATTCTTCTCTCTTTTCTTCTTTATTAGTCTTGCTAGCAGTCTATCAATTTTGTTGATCTTTTCAAAAAACCAGCTCCTGGATTTGTTGATTTTTTGAAGGGTTTTTTGTGTCTCTATGTTTTTCAGTTCTGCTCTGATCTTAGTTATTTCTTGCCTTCTGCTATCTTTTGAATTTGTTTGCTCTTGCTTTTCTAGTTCTTTGAATTGTGATGTTAGGGTGTTGATTTTAGATCTTTCTTGCTTTCATTTGTGGGCATTTACTGCTATAAATTTCCATCTACACACTGCTTTAAATGTGTCCCAGAGATTCTGATACATTGTGTCTTTGTTCTCATTGGTTTCAAAGAACATCTTTATCTCTGCCTTCATTTCGTTATTTACCCAGTAGTCATTCAGGAATAGGTTGTTCAGCTTTCATGTAGTTGTGTGGTTTTGAGTGAGTTTCTTAATTCTGAGTTCTCACTTGATTGCACTGTGGTCTGAGAGACAGTTTGTTGTGATTTCTGTCCTTTTACATTGGCTGAGGAGTGCTTTAATTCCAATTATGTGGTCAATTTTAGAATAAGTATGATGTGGTACTGAGAAGAATGTATATTCTGTTGATTTAGGGTGGAAAGTTCTGTAGATGTCTATTAGGTCTGCTTGGTGCAGAGTTGATTTCAAGCCCTGGATATCATTGTTACCTTTATGTCTCATTGGTCTGTCTAATATTGACAGTGGGATGTTAAAGTCTCCCATTATTATTGTGCAGCAGTTTAAGTCTCGTTGTAGTTCTCTAAGGACTTCCTTTATGAATCTAGGTGCTCCTGTATTGAGTGCATGTATATTTAGAATAGTTAACTCTTCTTGTTGCATTGATACATTCAATATTATGTAATGTCCTTCTTTGTCTCTTTTGATCTTTGTTGGTTTAAAATCTGTTTTATCAGAGACCAGGAATGCAACCCTGCTTTTTTTTTTTTTTTTTTTTGCTTTCCATTTGCTTGGTAGATCTTCCTCCCTCCCTTTATTTAGAGTCTGTGTGTCTTTGCATGTGAGATGGGTCTCCTGAATACAACACACTGATGATTCTTGACTCTTTATCCAATTTGCCAGTCTGTGTCTTTTAATTGGGGGCATTTACCACATTTACATTTAAAGTTAATGTTATTATGTGTTAATTTGATCCTGTCATTATAATGTTTCCTGGTTATTTTGCCTGTTAATTGATGCAGTTTCTTCCTAGCATCAATGGTCTTTACAATTTGGCATGTTTTTGCAGTGGCTGGTGCTGGGTTTTGTTTCTTTTCATGTTTAGTGCTTCCTTCAGGAGCTCTTGTAAGGCAGGCCTGGTGGTGACAAAATCTCTCAGCATTTGTTTGTCTGTAAAGGATTTTATTTCTCCTTCACTTATGAAGGTTAATTTGGCTGGATATGAAATTCTGTATTGAAAGTTCTTTAAGAACGTTGAATATTGGCCCCACTCTCTTCTGGCTTGTAGGGTTTCTGCACAGAGATCCACTGTTAGTCTAATGGGCTTTCCTTGTGGGTAACTTGACCTTTCTCTTTGGCTGCCCTTAACATTTTTTCCTTATTTCAACCTTGGTGAATCTGACAATTATGTGTCTTGGGGTTGCTCTTCTCAGGGAGTATCTTTATGGTGTTCTCTGTATTTCCTGAATTTGAATGTTGGCCTGCCTTGCCAGACTGGGCAAGTTCTCCTGGATAATATCCTGAAGAGTGTCCTCCAACTTGGTTCCATTCTCCCCATCGCTTTCAGGTACACCAATCAAACATAGATTTGATCTTTTCACATGGTCCCACATTTCTTGGAGGCTCTGTTCATTTCTTTTTACTCTTTTTTCTCTAATCTTGTCTTCTTGCTTTATTTCATTAATTTGATCTTCAATCACTGATACCCTTTCTTCCACTTGATTGAATCAGCTATTGAAGCTTGTGCATGCATCATGAAGTTTTCATGCCATGGTTTTCATCTCTATCAGATCATTTAAGGTCTTCTCTACACTGTTTATTCTAGTTAGCCATTCATCTAACCTTTGTTCAAGGTTTTTAGCTTCCTTGAGGTGGGTTTGAACATGCTCCTTTAGCTCAGGTAAGTTTGTTATTTTCGACCTTCTGAAGCCTACTTCTGTCAACCCGTCAAAGTCATTCTCTATCCAGCTTTGTTCCATTGCTGGCGAGGAACTGTGATCCTTTAGAGGAGAAGAGGTGGTCTGGTTTTTAACTTTTCAGCTTTTTTTTGCTGAAAATTTAAATTTTCAGCTTTTCTGCTCTGGTTTTTCCCATCTTTGTGGTTTTATCTACCTGTGGTCTTTGACGTTGGTGACCTACAGATGGGGTTTTGGTGTAGACATTCTTTTTGTTAATGTTGATGCTATTCCTTTCTGTTGGTTAGTTTTCCTTCTAACAGTCAAGTCCCTCAGCTGCAGGTCAATTGGAGTTTGCTGGAGGTCCACCCCAGACCGTGTTTGCCTGGGTATCACCAGCAGAGGCTGTAGAACAGCAAATATAGCTGCCTGATTCTTCCTCTGGAAGCTTTGTCCCAGAGGGGCACCCACGTATATCAGGCGGCCCCTACTAGGACGTGTCTCCCAGTTAGGCTACACGGGTGTCAGGGAACCACTTGAGGAGGCAGTCTGTCTGTTCTCAGAGCTCAAACGCTGTGCTAGGAGAATGGCTGCTCTCTTCAGACCTGTCAGACAGAGAAGTCTAAGCCTGCAGAATTTGTTTGCTGCCTTTTGTTCAGCTATGCCCTGTCCACAGAGGTGGAGTCTATAGAGGCAGTGGGGTTGCTGAGCTGTGGTGAACTCTGTCCAGTTCAAGCTTCCTGGCTGCTTTGTTTACCTACTCAAGCCTCTGCAATGGTGAACACTCCTCCCTGAGCCAGGCTGCTGCCTGACAGTTTGATCTCAGACTGCTACAATAGCAGTGAGCAAGGCTCCGTGGGCATGGGACCTGCTGAGCCAACCATGGGAGAGAATCTGCTTGTCTACTGGTTGCTAAGACCTTGGGAAAAGCACAGTATTTGGGCGGGAGTGTCCCATTTTTCCAGGTACAGTCTATTATGGCTTCCCTTGGCTAGGAAAGGGAAATCCCCAACACCTTGTGCTTCCTGGGTGAGGCAATACCCTGACCTGCTTCAACTTGCCCTCCATGGGCTGCACCCACTATCCAACCAGTCCCAACGAGATGAACCACGTACCTTAGCTGGAAATGCAGAAATCACCTGTCTTCTGCATTGATCATGCTGGGAGCTGCAGACGAGAGCTGTTGCTATTTGGCCATCTTGGAATGGAGAGCCAGGCTTTATTATAGAATCTGCATTTCCATAGTCCAGACTTCCTTGAAGACAGAGGCCAAAGAGAGGAACAATCTCATAATCTGGTCCCTGAGTTCTGTTTTCATGGTATAGATCATTCTACAGAACTCCAAGTATAATTTTCTCTAATAATTATCCACATTCAACTCTTTTTCTGGTGCATACCTGACCAAATAAAAACTGTCCATGCCAACATTCAGGCTTGCAGGTTATTGAAAGACATCCCCAACTCCATATCTATTCAAATTAATTTTTGTTTCCACTCAATTAAGGTTTCTCTCCTCCATCTTTTTGCCACCAAATACCTCTGGATCTCTCATCATACTGCAAGACAATAGTGGCAAACATATGGCTCTGGCCAGCCACATAGTCAGCCCTTGTCATGAAGAATCCATTTGTTCATTCTGCTTGTCAGCATGAATTCACAAAACTCTGACTCAGCGACTGAGTGTAGCTTTCAGGGAGAATAACTTGAAGGCTATAAGCAGGATACAGTACAGGTCTCCATGAATCTTTCCTGAATTATGGCATTTTAAAAATATATAAGTTTAATGATTATAACCCTTGCCTTTTTCTGTACCTAAGATAGTATCTGACAGATTTATTAATAATGCATCTGTAATTTATAAGTAGATGTACCTTTACATTGAAACTTTGATGAAATTTTGCTCTAAAGTAACTTCTAACCACATTTGATGTAACTTCTGAGCACATGCAGAATCTCCACCACCAGTATATAAGCTCTTGACTAAAACACTGCTTTGGAGTATTTTAATGGAAACTCTGAAAGACTACCCTAGATTGCAGTCCTCAGGAAGACTCTGAGTAAAATTAACTTTAATTCTTTAAAAGCAAGGTGTTTTTCTTTAGTTGACAGCACCATTCTACTCATCCAAAATCCCCTCTCCTATGTTTCATGCAAATATTTAAAGATCTACATCAAACCTCAGGGATTACAGGAGGCCCTCCTAGGTTTAACCCCTCCTTCCTTCTCTTCCATATGCTGTGTGATATGATTATGCCTACATTCAATTTATATTTGTATTTTTTAACTTGTTTGTATTTCCATTTCACCTGACATATGCATTATGTCTTTCTTAGATTATTAGTAACTAAAAACAGTGTAATTAGTATATTCTAATTATTTAACAATTTAATTTTTAATTATTCCATGAAGCTTAGGCCACATGCATATACACAATAGGTGCTTGTCAAACACTTCTGGATTGATCATCTCAATGTCTCCAATAAGTACAGAACTAATAAATAAACCACAAAAATATAGGCAAGGAAATAACATTTTACATGTCCCATTTTGATACAAAAATTAATAAAATCTCATGGATTGGTACTGCTTAGGAATTATTGATGTTCTTTTATTTTTCCAAAAAATAACTTTTAACACAAGCAAAATGTTTACATACTTTATTGTGTTTATTTTTATATAATTCAATTTTTTTATTTTTTACTTAATGTTTTAGTATTTAGAAAATTCTGTGGGTACATAGTAGATGCATGTATTTATGGGGTACATGGGATGTTTTGAAATAGCCATGCAATGTGAAATAAGCACATCATGAAGAATGGGGTATCTATCCCCCAAGCATTTATCATTTCAGTTACAAAGAATCTGATTTCATTCTTTACATTATTTTAAAATATAGAATTAAGTTATTATTGAGTATAGTCACCCTACTCTTCTATCAAATAGTAGTTCTTATTTATTCTTTCTATTGTTGGTGCACATAAACTATACCCACCTTTCCTTGAGCCCCTCACCACCCTTCCCAGCCTCTGGTAACCATCCTTCTACTTTCTATGTTCAATCAGTTCAATTGATTTGATTTTTAGATGTCACAAATATATGATATGTGATGTTTCTTTCTGTGCTTGGTTTATTTTGCTTAACCTAATGATCTCCAGTTTTCATCCATGTTGCTGCAAATGACTGGATGTCATTCATTTTTATGGCTAAAAGGTACTTCATTGTGTATATATATACACCATGTTTTCTTTATCCATTCATCTGTTGATGGACATTTAGGTTACTTCCAGATCTGGAATACTATAAACGGTGCTGCAGCAAAAATGGGAGTGCAGCTATTGCTTCAATATTCTGATTTCCTTTTTCTTGGGTATATACCTAGCAGTAGGATACCTGGATCATAGGGTAGCTCTATTTTTGTTTTTTTGAGTAACCTCTAAACTTTTCTCCATAGTGGTTGTACTAATTTACATTCTCGCCAACAGTGTACCTGGGTGCCCTTTTGTACACATTCTCACCAGCATTTGTTATTGCCTGTCTTTTGGATGTAAGTCATTTTAACTGGGATGAGGTAATATCTCATTGTAGTTTTGATTTTCATTTCTGTGATGATAATTGACATTGAGCACCTTTTCATATGCCTGTTGTCCATTTGTAGTTCTTCTTTTGAAAAATGTCTATTCAAAATTTTGCAAATTTTTAGGTGGGATTATTAGATTTTTTTTTCTATAGAGATGTTTGAGCTTTTTGTACATTCTGGTTATTAATCCCTTGCCAGATGAGTAGCTTGCAAATATTTTCTCCCATTCTGTGGCTTGTCTCTTCAGTTTGTTGATTGTATTCTTTGCAGTGCAAAAGATTTTTAACTTGATGTGATACCATTTGTCCATGTTTGCTTTGGTTGCCTGTGCTTGTGGGGTATTGCTCAAGAAATATTTGCCCAGACAAATGTCATGGAGATTTTCTCAAATGCTTTCTTGTAGTAGTTTAATAATTTGAGGTCTTAAATTTAAGTCTTTAATCTATTTTGATTTGATTTCTGTATATGGCAAGAGATAGGGGTCTGGTTTCAATCTTTTGCATATGGCTATCCAGTTTTCTGAGCACCACTTATTGTAGAGACTGTCTTTCACCCCATGTATGTTCTTGGCACTCTTGTCAAAAAGCAATTTACTGTAGGAGCGTGGATTTATTTCTGGGTTCTCTGTTCTGCTCCATTGGTCTATGTGTCTGTTTTTATACCAGTGCCATGCTGTTTGGGTTACTACAGCTCTGCAGTAGAATTTGAAGTCTGGTAATGTTATTTTTGCTTAGAATAGCTTTGACTATTCTAGGTGTTTTATGGTTCTATATAAAGTTTAGAATTTTTTTCTGTTTCTGTGAAGACTGTCATTGGTATTGTTACAGGAATTTCATTGAAACTGTAGCAATGCAAGGAACTGCATTGCTTTGGGCAGTGTATTTTAACAATATATATTTTTACAAAATGGATTCTTACAATCAATGAACATGAAATATTTTTTCACTTTTTTGTGCCCTCTTCAATTTCCTTCATCAATGTCTTATAGTTTTTATTATAGAGATCTTGTACTTTTGTTAATTCCTAGCTATTTAATTTTCTGTGTGGCTCTCATAAATGGGATTACTATATATTTTTTTCACATTGTTTACTGTTAGCATAAAGAAATGTCACTAAATTTTACATGTTGACTTTGTATCCTGCAACTTTACTAAATTTGATTATCAGTTCTAATAGTTTTCTTGTGGTCTCTTTAGGATTTTCCCAATATAAGATTGCATCATCTGCAAACAAGAATAATTTGACTTTTTTTTTCCAACTTGGATGCCTTTGATATTTTTCTTTTGTCTGATTTCTCTAGCTAGGACTTAAATTAATATGTTGACTAACTATGGTGAAAGTGGGCATCCTCATCTTGTTCCAGATCTTAGAACAAAAGCTTTCTGTCTTTTCCCATTCAGTATGTACTAGTCGTGGGTCTGTCATATATGCTTTTTATTATGTTGAGGTATATTTCTTCTATTCCCGGTTTTTTCAGAGTCTTTATCATGAAGGGATGTTAAATTTTATCAAATGCTTTTCAGTATCAATTAAATGATCATATTTTTTTATTCTTCATTCTGTTGATACAATGTATTACACTGATTTGCATATGTTGAACCATTTTTGCATCTCATGAATAAATGACTTCATCATGATGGACAACATTTGTAATGTACTGTTGAATTCAGTTTGCTAGGATTTTGTTGAAGATTTTTGCATCAATGTTTATCAGTGATATTGCTCTGTAGATTTTTTTTGTATGAATCTTTGATTGGCTCTGGTATCAAGATAATACTGGCTTCCTAGAATGACTGTGGAAGTATTCCCTCTTCTTCTATTTTTTGGAGCAGTTTGAGTAGGACTAGTATTACTTCATCTTTAAATGTTTGGTAATATTCAGCAGTGAAGACATCAGGTCCTGAGCTTTTCTTTATGGGAAAACTTTTTATTATGACATTGATCTTATTACCTGTTACTGATCTGTTCAGGTTTTGGATTTTCTCCTAATTCCATCTTGGTAGGTTGTTTGTATCTAGGAATTTTTCCATTTCTTTTAGATTTTTAAATTTATTGGCATATAGTTGGTCATAGTAGTCACTAATGATCTCTTGAATTTCTGAAGTATCAATTGTAATGTTTCCTTTTTCATTTCTGACTTTATCTATTTGGATCTTATCTCTCTTTTTTTGTTCATCTGGTTAAAGGTTTATCAATTTTGTTTAAGTTTAAAAAAAAACAACTTTTTGTTTCATTGATTATTTTGTAATTTTGTAAATTTAATTTTATTTATTTCTGCCTTGATATTTACCATTTCTTTTCTTCTATTAATTTTGGGTTTGGTTTTTTCTTTTTTAGTTCTTTAAGATGTATTGTTAGATTGTTTATTTGAAGTTTTTTCTCTTTTTTGATGTAGGCACTTAATAGCTACAAACTTTCCTCTTAGTACTGCTTTTACTCTATCCCATAGGTTTTAGTATAATGTGTTTCCATTAACATTTCCTTCAAAAATTTTTGAATTTCCTCCTTAATTTGCTCATTGACCCACTGATCATTAGGGAACATATTGTTTAATTTACACATGTATTTGTAGAATTTTCTAAATTCCTCTTGTTATTAATTTCTAGTTTTGTTCCATTGTGGTCAGAGAAGAGGCTTATTTTTTCAATATTTTAACAACATTTTAAGGCTTGTTTTGGTACATAACATGTGGTCTATTCTTGGAGGAGACTATATTAAACCAACTTATGGCACATAAGGAACACAATATGCAAACCTGAATGGGAGATGGAATTCAGTGAGCGTAAGGAGCTATATATCATTAGGATTATATACATTGCTAGATAACTAATGGCAATGCTTGTGCAAAGGTATGTCCTGTAGAGATATTATCATATTTATTTTAAATTGGTCAGTAGAATTATTTCTAAGCTGTTTTATAGGAAAAATTAAGTTTTTGTCAAGACTCCAGTTACACAACGTTTAACCCTCATGTTTTAGGGACTCTGATAACTCACAGAAAATGTTCACTCTCATTATTTCACTTTTGATTCTCTCAATTACCTTCACCTATGGTAAAATCATCCCCATTTTAAAGAAGAGGAAATCAAGACTCAGGGACTTATCATCTTAGCCAAGAACATGGTGTCTGCAAGTTGTAGAGCAGAGGCTAGTACCCATAACCTTTGCACCTCAAAAGCTTCTCTCTAAGTAAATTGTTCAGTTCAACATTCATGACGGTGTACTGTGATACACTGTTTCATTATTTCCTCTAAACAGCAACTTTCAAAATAAACATTGAGTTAATCATTGCAGCACCAGTTGATTAAAAACAGGGTGAAGAAAGTTTGATTTGGTAACTTTTTGAACTTGCATGAACCCAGGTCTTGGTGAACTTTTATACTAGAACAAAGATAAGCAGCAATTTGATGCCTGATTCACATTGCTCTAAATTCTGAAAGAAACACACTCCTTTATTATGGTTAAAATGAAAACTGGCTCTCTTTAGATCATCAGCTTTTTTCCCTAAGAGATGCAGGTCTCTACTCTCCTCCTCCTTCCTATCATAAGACTCCCCCCTGTATCATTTTATAAAATGAGAGAATTACAGATAACTAGAGATAGAAGGAACTTCAGTGACCCACTCTTCTAATTCCCTACTTTATCTTTAGGAGTAAGGAATGCATATCTCAGTGAGGTGAAGTGTTACCTATGAATGAGAATAAGACATTGTTTTCAAATCCAGGTTTCCAATTCCCTGTTCAGTGACTTTTCACATCAATAAGATTTTTCCATCACTGCCTAAATGAATGGACAAGATGTCACTAGCACAAAGTGCTCCACAAAAAGAATCATCAACCTTGCTTGACAAGAGTTGTTTGTTTCTTTGTTTAAATTTTTTTTTAAGTTCCAGGATACATGTGCAGAATGTACAGGTGTGTTACATATGGGTAAACATGTGCCATAGTAGTTTACTGCATCTATCAACCCATAACATATGTATTAAGCCCCACATGCATTAGTTTTATTCTGATGCTCTCCCTCTCCCCACCACCCCTGACAGGCTTCAGTGTGTGTTGTTCACCTTTCTGTGTCCACATGTTCACATTGTTCAGCTCCCACTTATGAGTGAGAACATGTGTGTTTGCTTTTCTGTTCCTGTGTTAGTATGCTGAGGTTAATGGCTTCCAGCTTCATGCATGTCCCTGTAAAGGACATGATCTCTTTGCTTTTTGTGGTTGCCTAGTATTCCATGATATATACGTACCACATTTTATTTATCCACCCTATCATTGATGGGCATTTGGGTTGATTCCATGTTTTTGCTATTGTGAATAGTGCTGCAATAAACATATGTGTGCATATATCTTTATAACAGAATGATTTATATTTCTTCGGGTATGTGCCCCGTAATGGGATTGCTGGGTCAAATAGTACTTGTGGTTGTAGCTCCTTGAGGAATTACCACACTGTCTTCCACAATAGTTGAACTAAATTACCTTCCCGTCAACAGTGTATTTTTCCACAGCCTCACTAGCATCTGTTGTTTCTTGACTTGATATGAGTGGCATGAGGTGGTGTCTCATTGTGGTTTTGATTTGTATTTCTCTAATGATCACCAATGTTGAACCTTTTTTCACATGTTTGTTGGTTGTATAAATGTCTTCTTTTAGGAAGTGTCTGTTTATGTCCTTTGACCACTTTTTCATGGGGTTATTTTTTTTCTTGTAAATTTGTTTAAGTTCCTTGTAAATTCTGGATATTAGACCTTTGCCAGTTGAGTATATTGCAAAATTTTTCTCCCATTCTGTAGGTTGCCTTTTGCTGTGCAGAAGCTCTTTACTTTAATTAGATTCCCTTTGTCAATTTTTACTTTTGTTGCAATTGCTTTTGGTGATTTCATTATAAAATATTTCTCCATACATATGTCCTAAATGGTGTTACCTAAATTCTTTTCTAGTGTTTTTGAAGTTTTGAGTTTTACATTTAAGTCTTTAATCCATCTTGAGTTAATTTTTGTATGGGGTGTAAAAAAGGAATCCAATTTCAATTTTCTGCATATGGCTAGCCAGTTCTCTCAGCACCATTTATTAAATATGGAATGCTTTTCCCATTGCTTGCTTTCATCAGGTTTGTTGAAGATCAGATGGTTGTAGATGTGTGGTCTTATTTCTAAGATCTCTATTCTGTTACATTGGTCTATATGTCTGTTTTAGTACCAGTGCCATGCTATTTTGGTTACTATAGGCTTGTAATGTAGTTTGAAGTCAGGTAGTGTGATGCCTTCAGCTTTGTTCTTTTTGTTCAGGATTGTCTTGGTTATACAGGCTCTTTTTTGGTTCCATATGTATTTTAAATTAGATTTTTCTAATTTTGTGAAGAATGTCAATAATAGTTTGATGGGAATAGCATTAAATCTATAAATCATTGTGAGCAGTATGAACATTTTCATGACATTGATTCTTCCTATCCATGAAAATGAAATGTTTTTCTGTTTCTTTCTGTCTATCTTATTTCCTCAAGCAGTGGTTTGTAGTTCTCCTTGAAGAGGCACTTCATATACCCTGTTAGCTCTATTCTTAGGTATTTTATTCTCTTTGTAGTAATTGTGAATGGGAGTTCATTCATGATTTGGCTCTCTGCTTGTCTACTGTTGGTGTATGAGAATGCTTTTGATTTTTGCACATTGATTTTGTATAATGAACTTTGCTGAAGTTGCTTATCAGCTTAAGGAGATTTTGGACTGAGTCATGGAGGATTAGGTTGTTCAATTTACATGTAGTTGTGTGGTCTTGAGTACTAATTTGGTTGCACTGTGGTCTGAGAAACTGTTAGAATTTCAGTTCTTTTGCATTAGCTGAAGAGTGTTTTACTTCAATTATATGATCAATTTTAGAGTAAGTGCCATGTGACACTGAGAACAATGTATATTCTGTTGTTTTGGGGTGGAGAGTTCTGTAGATACCTATCAGGCCCACTTGATCCAGAGCTCACTTCAAGTCCTAAATATCCTTGTTAATTTTCTGTCTCAATATGTCTAATATTGACAGTGGGGAATTAAAGTCTCCCACTTTTATTGTGTGGGAATCTAAGCCTCTTTGTGGGTCTCTAAGAGCTTGTTTTGTGAATCCGGTTGCTCCTGTATTGGGTGCATATATATTTAGGATAATCATCTTTTCTTGTTTAATTAATCCGTTTACGATTATGTAATGCCCTTCTTTGTCTTTTTCTCTTCGTTGGTTTAAAGTCTGTTTTGTCAGAAACTAGAATTGCAACCCCTGCTTTTTTCCTGCTTTCCATTTGCTTTGTAAATTTTTCTCCATCTTTTTATTTTGAGCCTGTATGTGTTTTTGCATGTGAGATGGGTCTCTTGAATACAGCACACCAATGAGTCTCAATTCTTTTTCCAGTTTGCCAGTCTGTGTTGTTTAATTGGGGCATTTACCCCATTTACATTTAAGGTTAATATTGTTATGTGTGAGTTTGATCCTGTCATCATGATTCCAGCTGGTTATTTTGCACACTAGTTAATGCAGTTTCTTTATAGTGTAATTGGTCTTTGTATTTCAGTGTGTTTTTGCAGTGGCTGGTACCGGTTTTTTCTTTCCATGTTTAGTGCTTCCTTCAGGAGCTCTTGCAAGGTAGGCTTGGTGGTGATGAATTCCCTCAGCATTTGCTGTCTGAAGAGGATTTTATTTCTCCTTTGCTTATAAAGCTTATCCAGTTCGACTGGATATGATATTCTGGGTTGAAAATTCTTTTATTTAAGAATGTTGCATATTGGCCCCCACTCTCTTCTGGTTTGTGGGGTTTCTGCTGAGATGCCCACTATTAGTCTGATGGGCTTTCCTTTGTAGGTGACCTGGGCTCTCTCTCTGGCTGCACTTAACATTTTTTCCTTCATTTCAATCTTGGAGAATCTGGTAATTATGTATCTTGGGGCTGATTTCTCATGGAGTATCTTACTGTGGTCCCCTGTATTTCCTGAATTTGAATGTTTACCTCTCTTGCTAGGTTGGGGAGGTTCTCTTGGATGATATCCTGAAGTGTGTTTTTTAACTTGGTTCCATTCTCCCCATCTCTTTTAGGTATTCCAATCTGTTGTAGGTTCAGTCTTTTTACATAGTCCCGTAGTTCTTGGAGGTTTTGTTCATTCCTTTTCATTCTTTTTTCTATAATCTTATCTATCTGCCTTAATTCATCAAGATAGTCTTCAAGCTCTGATATTCTTTCTTCCATTTGATCAATTCAGCTATTGATACTTGTTTTTGCATTATGAAGTTCTTGTGCTTTATTTTTCAGCTCCATCAACTCACTTATCTTCCTCTCTAAACTGGTTATTCTCATTAACAGCTCCTATAACCTTTTATTGTGGTTCTTAGCTTCTTTGCATTGGCTTAGAACATGCTCCTTTACCTCAGCAAAGTTTGTTACTACACACCTTCTAAAGCCTACTTCTGTTAATTTGTCCATCTCAATCTCCATCCAGATCTGTGCCTTTGCTGGAGAGGTGTTTCAATCATTTGGAGAAGAGGCACTCTGGCCTTTTGAGTTTTTGCCATTTTTTCATTGATTCTTTCTCATTTTCATGTGTTTGTCTAGCTTTGATCTTTGAGGCTGTTGACCTTTGGATGAAGTTTTTGTGGGGACTTTTTTGTTGATGCTGTTATTGTTGCTTTCTGTTTGTTTTTCTTTCAATAGTTAGGTCCCTTTTCTGTAAGGCTGAAGCAGTTTGCTAGGGGTTCATTTCCTGTCATGTTCCTCTGGGTCTCTCCAGTACCTGATGATGTAACACAAGGAGGCTGGAGAATGGCAAAGATGGGTGCCTGCTCCTTCCTCTGGTATGTCTGACCTCAAGGGGCACCAACCTGATGTCAGTAGGCACACTCCTGTATTGGGTGTCTGATGATCCCTGTTGTGGGGTTCACCCAGTTGGGGTGAGTGGGAACCAGGACCTGTTTAATGAAGCACTTTGGTTGTCCCTTGGTGGAGTGGGTGCGCTGCGCTGTGGGGAAACCCACTCATCTGGGCTGATTCCTTCTCATCTCATGCAGATTCTTCAGAGCTGGGAGGGGGAAATAGTAAGTATACTGGTCTGTGGAAACCATAGCCACCACTCCTTTTAGAGACTCAGGCCCAGGGATATCAGAGCTATGTCCCTAAGTCCCTGGCTTTAGTTGCTGGAGTTCCTGCAGGGAAGCCCTGCCCACTGAGGAGGGATGGGTCAGGGTCCAGCCAAAAAGGCAGGCTGGCTAAGATTTGCCACAGCTGGTGTGCTTCATTGTGAGGAAATATTTTTTTGGAACCAAGCCATTCAGTCTCCCCAGCTCCAGCAGGAAATAAACATGGCCTGAGCTATGGTGATGGCTGCTGCAATTCCCCCCAAGGAGTTCAGTGTCTTAGGCAGCTAGCAGCCACAGTTATGGCTACCATGTCTTCCCCAGGGAACTCAGTTTTCTTAGACAGTCAGTAGTTGCAGTGATGGCTGCCACCCCTTCCCGAGGGAGCTCAAATGTATTAGACAACAGGCAGCTGCAGTGATGATGGCTGCCCCTCTGGGAACTTGGTAATCTTAGGCAGGTTCCAGCCGAGTTGCTGTTGAGAATCTGTGTAGCTCTGTGATTGAGACCCAAGGCCCTGGTAGTGTGGGATCAAAAGTGGGGTCTTCTGGACTGTGGGTTATACAAACCAATGGAAAAAGCACTGTTTCACAGGCTTGGTAGCTTGCTCACTAACCACTTCCCTTGGTTGGGAGTGGGGGTTCCCCTTGCCCCATGTGGCTCTCAGGTGGGGTAACCCACCACCCTGCTTTTACTGGCTCTCTATGGGCCATGTCAACTGCTTAGTCAATTCTGATGATAGAACCTGGATGCCTTGGTTGCAGATGCAAGATTCTCATGCTGTTTTTGTTCCTCTGGTTGGGAGCCTCTGACTGCCACTGCTTCTACTTGGACATCTTGGCTCCACCCCCTGTCAAGTTGTTTATTTTTAAATAGCAATTTCCATTGAAGAATAATATACATAGAGATCGTTGCACATGTCCTAAATATATAGCTCAATGAATTATCACAAAGTGAATATGTCTGTTTCGCCAACCAACATGCCAAGAAAAAAAATCCCAGAACCACAGATGCTCCCTTATACTTCCTGTTAATACTTGTGATTGCATCATGAAATTTTTGTGTGTTTAGTTCAGCTCTATCAGGTCATGTTGGTTCTTTTTTTTTTTATAGTGGATATTTTGTCCATCAGTTTCTGTATTATTTTATTGTAATCCTTATATTCTTTGGATTGGGTTATCCTGAATCTCAATGATCTTTATTCCTATCCATACTATAAATTCTATATATGTCATTTCAGCCATTTCAGCCTGGTTAAGAACCCTTGCTGGGAATTAGTGTGGTTATTTGGAGAAAAAAGACAGTCTGGCTTTTTGAATTTTTGGAGTTTTTGCACTGGTTCTTTCTCATCTGTGTGGGCTGGTATTCCTTTAACTGCAGTGTAAACTGAGCACAGTCAGTAGACTTCTTTTCTGAATGTTTTAACAGGGCCAAGGCTTTGTGCGGGGCCTTATTTGCAGCTGAAAATTTGTCCTTGGTTTCACAGGGGTTATTTTAGCAAAGTATTTTTGGTATTGAAGTTTTGGGCTGTGACCCCTTGGTGCAACTTAAGTGTGATGGTCAGTAAGCAGATTCTTCTTTGGCCACATGGCTTCTCTATTTCCTCATGATTGCAGCCATGCTCCCTCTCACTGCTCTGAAAGTGTGGGCTTCTCTCCCAATTGAGAGTTTGATATGAAAGCAACAATTTTTTTGAGAAAAACATATATTCCCCCATTGACTTGCCATTAGGGAATAATTTTAAGTCTAGGTTATCTTTTATAATTTGTGATATGATTGGGAGAAACATGTTATTTTGTGGCTATAGTAACTTTAGTGTTAACCTTGGCTAAATCTCTCCTGCAATTATTAATTCTTTCAAGACTTTCACAGACCATCTAGAAAATGCTTCAACTTTCTCACTTGTCCTAAACATGCCTCTTTTTAAACAACCAGTTATTCTCTGTAGGACAAGAATTTACCCTAAAAGATCATTTCTTATATAAAATCTCTTTTCTTTTTAACCTTCTTTGCATAGCTAGAGTGTGACCAAACTCAATAAAAAATTCTAGCAGACTCAGTGATAGTAAAACTTTCATGCTTCCTTTTTGTTGGTAACTATTATCTCTGCTATAATGATAATAATTAAGCAAAATACTACAGCAATAGAAACTGATTTTCCAGTTAGAAAGTGCTACAGTATATAGTCCCACTGCAAATAGTAGAGTGAGTAGCCCTTACGCATTTACTTATCTTTTATGATTTTCAGCTTGAAATCTCCTATTTCTTCACATTAATATCCAGGACATTCCTTTAGGTTGTCAGGGGTTGCTCTCTCAGCTTTCCAGGCTTTGACTTCAGTATGATGTATCCAGGAGCTGATATCTGTAACTTTTACTGTTGAGGGGACTGAAAGAAAAGCAATTCAGGGCCCTTCCTAGATTAGGCATACGGAAGTAGAAAGGGAAGGGAGAGCTTTTACCAATACCAAATCTTCTGGGTTAAATAAAGGTGGTCCTATTTCTTGTGGTTGGGCTTCTGCTAGTTGAGTTAATTTTCACAGTAAAGCCATGGGAAGAATAGTGACCCAATGAAGGTAGGTTTCATGGGACAGTTTCCCGAGGTGTCTTTTGATGATATCACTTGTCTTCTCTAACTTTCCTGAGGACTGAGGTCTCCAAGCACAATGGAGATTATACTGTATGTCTAGTGTCTTTGAGATGCCCTGTATGACTGCTGCCTTAAATGAGGTGCTGTTGTCACTTGGAGATACTTAAGTAGACAGAACAGGGAATGATTTCATTAATTAACACTTGTATTACCCCAGAGGATTTTTCTCTATGGTATGGAAGTGCTTCTACCTAGTTAGTGGAAATATCTACCAATACCAGGAGGTATTGGATGCCTTTCATCTTTGGCATGTGGGTGAAGTCTATTTGCCAGCACTCCCCTGGGTAGTTTCCCATCCTTTGGGTTTGAGAAGGAAGGAGCCATCTGTCAAGGGATTTATTTTTAAGACAGACTTCACAACCATTAACATCCTGTTTGACTGTTCTTAATAAGCTCTTTCCTGGAAACAATCTCTGGACACACTGATCAATTTTATCCTTTCCCAAGTGAAAAGCTTGGTGAAGGAGTTTAAGGATTTTCCATTGGCTGGGGGCTGGCAGGGCTGGCAAGTGGAGCTTGCCATCCTCTGATTGTAGCCATTCTGAGGACTGGAGAGTGTACCCTAATGAAGTGCCCCATTCCATTTTTTCCAGGGCAGTACTGAAGTTTATTATGAAGCCTTCCCAGATTAAAGGGTCTTGAAGTGTGCTGATGTCCTGAGGCTTCCTTGCTGCTCACTTGGCTGCCTGATCAGCTAACATGTTTCCAGTGGCTATTATATCTACTCCTTTCTTATGTCCCTTACAATGCATCACTGTAAACTCTCGTGGAAGGAAAACTATTAATTTCCTGTTGGTATTTTATAGAAGATCTATTGGCAGTACAAAAGCATCCTTCCTTCCGAATGACAGCATAAGCATGGAGAACTAAGAAAGCACACTTGATGTCAGTGTAAATGTTAACTACCTTTCCCTCGCTTAATTCAAATGCTCTTGTAAGGCTATCAGTTCAACAAGTTGAGTGCTTAGGCCTGAAGCAAGAGACGCACTTTCAATAACATAATTCAGAGTGATTGTTGCATATCCCACCCTATGAACTCCATGATCCACAAAGGAGTTTCCATCCATAAAGAAGGTCCAGTCTGGATTTTCTAGGAAAGTTTCTCTGAGATCCTCCCTGGCTGCATAGGTCTGTACCACAACTTGTTCAAGTCATGCTCAGGTTCCCCTGTTTCCTCAGGGAGAAAAGTGTCTGGGTTTAGGCAAGAGTAAGTTTTTACCTGGATGGTGGAACTCTCTAACAAGACAGCTTGATATTTAAGGAGCTGGCTATCTATTAGCCAAAGGTTCCCCTGGAGGACAGTAATCCTGCCACATTATGTGGGGTGTAAACAGTGAAATCCTTTCCCAGGGTTAATTTGGAGGCTTCTAGGACCAGTAGGGCCACCATGGCAATATCTCAGAGGCATGCTGGCTATCCTTTAGCCACCAAATTAAATTCCTCACTCAGATAAACCTCTGGCTGTTGAGCTGGTCCTCAGGCATGCATTAAAACTCCCAGGGTCATTCCCTTTCTTTCTGATACATACAGAATGAAGGCCCTATGAAAAGACTGAGGACAGGTGCCTTAAGCAAGCCTTGTTGTAACTGCTTAAAGGCCTTTTGAGCTTTGGGTTCCCAGGTTAAGAGATGAGTTTTAGCCACTTGAGTTTATTTTATGAGGTGATATAGAGGAGAAGCTATCTCACCATACCCAGGTATCCATAGCCTGCAAAATCCTATAATGCCCAAAAATCTTAATTGCTTTAGGGTTTTGAGGAGGGAAAAGGAATAAATAAGGCTTAATCCTTTCTTCCCCTAATGCTTTGGTCCCTTCAGACAGCACTACATACAAGTACTTCACTGAGATTTTTCAAAGCTGGGCCTTAGATTTTGAAACCTTATATCCTCTGTCAGCTAATAAATTAAGAAGAACTTCAGTGATTTTCTTAGAAGCTTCCTCAGTTGGGGCACAGAGCAGTATATCATCTACATGTTGCAAGACCCTGAACTGAGGATGGAAAACCTCAGAGAGGTCTTTTGATAGAGCCTGTCCAAACAAAAGAGGATTATGTTAAAATACCTAAACAGCACTGTCCATGTTAACTGGGCAATTAGGTCAGAGGGATCTTCAAAGACAAGCAGGTATTGAGTCAGGATGTGATGGTATACAGAAAAAGGCCTTCTTAAATCTAGGACTAGAAATCATTTAGTTCCTTCAAGTATTTGGGTCAGCACGGTATAGGGATTAGGTACTACTGGATAAATTGGGACTACCACCTCATGAATGAGACAGGGACCTGAAGTAGTCTCCATTCCCCATTGGGATTTTGCCTTCTTAATATTGGGGTGTTGCAGGTGTATTACAGTGTTTGAAAAGGTCCTGCATCTTCAGGTTATTAATAATGGCTTCTAGCCCTTTCCTAGCCTCTGGCTTTAGGGGGTATTATCTTTGGTTGGGAAAATAAGTGGGATCCTTAAGATGGATCTGGACTGACCTCGCGGTTACTGTTCAACCTACTCTTCCTTGGGTTGCTCACACTTCTGGATTCATATTAGCTTCCACCAGGGGGAGACAAAGAGTTTGTCCTGGAGCTATAAGGATGCTGGCGCCCATGTGAACCAAAATGTCTCCACCTAATAAAGGAGTGGGACTTTCAGGTCTGATTGAAAAGTCATGTGTAAATAATAGGTTCCTCCCAACTGCAACTAAGGGGTTGAGAAAAAATATAGATTAGAGTTTTTTCTGAGATGCCCCTCACAGTTATGGGAAGATGGGAAGCCTGGATTAGAAAGGAGAAGAGAGAGGCTTGCTCTAGTGTCCAGAAGGAGGTGTACCTTTCTTCCTTCAATTTCCAGAATCACCTGGTGCTCCTGTGCTGTAGCGGCAGTTTGAGCTCCTGGAGCCAGAAGTTTGAGCCCCAGGACACATCAGCCCAGTGAGATTGGTTCTGAACCCAGCAACCTTTATCTCAAGGGACAATCCAATTTCCAGTGATCCCCATCACATTCTGGACAGGGTCATGGTGGTTTCTTCTTGCTGCCTGGGCACTCCTTATAGTGCCCTGACTTGCTGCACTGATAGCCACTAATGGATGCACCTCAGGGATTCTGGACTTTGAAAGTTTCCAAAGCAGTTACTAGAGCCTCTTTTCTTCTCTTTCACTTCCTCTCTTTCTCCTGGACCTCCTCCTGGTCCCTATAATAAAAAACCTCCTCAGGAGGTTCTTCAAGGTGCTATCTGATCCTATAACCTGCCTCTGTAGTTTCCTTCTAATATCAGGAAATTCCTGTATAATAAACTTGTCCTTTAGGATGAGCTGTGCATCAACTGAATCGGGGGTTAAGGAGGTGTGTTTTATTAGTGCCTCTCTGTCTTTCCATAAAGGCTGTGGGATTGTCATCTGGCTTTTGGTCTATCATGGACAGTTCAGAGTAATTAAGATCTTTGGTCCTAATTCTTTGTAGGCCTCCAGTATGCGCATTAGAAACTGTTTTCTTTTTCATTCATCTGTGGCGTCACTGAAGTTCCAATTAGGGTTGTCAAGATGTATTGCCTCTCTTCTTAGTGGGAATGGTTTTTCCACTATTTCTTCACCTTCCCTATTCTCTCTTTTCCTTTTTCGCCTACTATAGAAGACATACTGCTAATCTCCTAATTTCTCTGCTGCCTGCAGAGCTTCCTGATTTTTGCTATGGTCAGGGTTTGGCTTAGGAGCAGCACAACATCCCTCCCTGAGAGATCAAACACCTGAGTTAAGTTTTGGAAAGCTTCTATATACCTAACAGTGTCACAAAAAAATCTGCCTAAGTCTCCCTTTATTTGCCTAAGGTCCTGCAATAAGGAGGCAGCTTGAACCCTTGTGGCATCACCTCTGCTGGGCATTTCCTGTAGGCATAAGTGTGAAGGTGAGGAAATGGGAAATTTTGAAGGTAGTGGGGGTAGAGGAGCTAGTGGTGCAGTATGAGGTTGCCCCAGGTAAGGGGGTTGGAAGGGTTGTAACACCCAATAGCTGCCTCAGATGATTTCTCTATGATATGGTTTGGCTGTGTCCCCACCCAAATCTCATCTTGAATTCCCAGGTGTTATGAGAGGGACCTGGTGAAAGGTAATTGAATCATAGGGTCAGGTGTTTCCTGTGCTGTTCTTGTGATGGTGAATAAGTCTCATGAGATCTGATGGTTTTAAAAATGGGAGTTTCCCTGCACAAGCCTTTTTGGCCTGTTGCTCCTCCTAGCCTTCTTCCATGATTATGAGGCCTCCCCAGCCACATGGAACTACAATTCCATTAAAGCCTCTTTTTCTTCCCAGTCTCAACTATGTCTTTATCAGCAGTGTGAAAATGAACTAATACAGTAAATTGGTACCAGTAGAGTGGGCACTATAGAAAATATACCCCAAAATGTGAAAGCAATTTTGAAACTGGGTAACAGGCAGAGGTTGGAACAGTTTGGAGAACTCAGAATAAGATAGGAAAATGTGGGAAAGTTTGAAACCTTCCAGAGACTTGTTGAATGGCTTTAACAAAAATGCTGATAGTGATATGAACAATAAGGTCCAGGCTGAGGTAGTCTCAAATGGAGATAAACTTGTTGGGAACTGGAACAAAGGTGACTCTTTTATATTTTAGCAAAGAGACTGGCATCTTTTTGCCCCTACCTTAGATATTTTTGAAATTTTGAACTTATAGAGAGAGAATTTTAAGTTACCTGGCAGAAGAAATTTCTAAGCAGCAAAGCATTCAAGAGGTGACTTGGGTGCTGTTAAAGGCATTCAGTTTTAAAAGGGAAACAGAACATAAAACTTCAGAAAATTTGCAGCCTGACAATGCAATAGAAAAGAAAATCCCATTTTCTGAGGAGAAATCCCATCCAGCTGCATAAATTTGCATAAGTAATGAGGAGCCAAAAGTTAATCCCCAAGTCAATGGGGAAAATGTCTCTAGGGCATTTCAGAGGTCTTCATGGCAGCGCTTCTCAACGCAAGTCTAGAGTTCCAGAAAGAAAAAGTGGTTTTTTGGGCTGGGCTTCAGGTCCCCATGCTGTGTGCAGCTTAGGGACTGGTGCCCTGCCTCCTGGCCACTCCAGCCATGACTGAATGGGGCCAATAAAGAGCTCAAGCTGTGGCTTCAGAGTGTAAACCTCGAGCCTTGTCAGTTTCCACATTGTGTTGAGCCTGCCAGTGCACAGAAGTCAAGAACTGGGGTTTGGGAACCTCCACCTAAATTTCAGAAAATGTATGGAAATGCTTGGATGTCCAGGCAGAATTTTGCTGCAGAGATGGAGCTGTCATGGAGAACCTCTGCTAGGGCAGTGCAGAAGAATAATGTAGGGTTGGAGCCCACACACAGAATCCCTACTGGGGCACTGCCTAGTGGAGCTGTGAGAAGAGGTCCACTTTCCTCCAGACCCTAGAGTGGTAGATCCATCAACAGCTTGCACCGTGCACCTGGAAAATTCACAGTCACTCAACTTCAGCCCATTAAAACAACCAGAAAGGAGGCTTTACTCTGCAAAGCCACATGGGTGAATTTGACCAGACATTGTGAACCCACTTCTTGCATCAGTGTGACCTGGATGCGAGACATAGAGGCAAAAGAGATCATTTTGGAGCTTTAAGATTTGACTGCCCCACTGGATTTCAGACTTCCATGGGGCCTGAAGCCCATTTTTTTTGGCCAATGTTTCCCATTTGGAATGACTGTATTTATGCAATGCCTGTACCCCCATTGTATTTAGGAGGTAAGTAACTTGCTTTCAATTTTACAGGCTCATAGGCAGAAGGGACCTGCCTTGTTTTGGATGAGACGTCAGACTTTGGACTATGTACTTTTGAGTTAATGTTAAAATGAGTTAAGACTCTGGGAGACTGTTGGGAAGGCATCATTGGTTTTGAAATGTTAGGACATGAGATTTGGGAAGGACCAGCGGTGGAATTATATGGGACCAGCTGTGTCCCCACCCAAATCTCATCTTGAATTCCCACATATTGTGGGAGGGACCTGGTGAGAGGTAATTGAATCACGGGGGCAGGTCTTTCCCGTGCTGTTCTTGTGATAGTGAAATAAGGGTCATGAGATCTGATAGTTTTAAAAAGAGGAATTTCCATGCATAACTTCTTCTCTTTGCCTGACACCATCCATGTAAGATGTGACTTGCTCCTCCTTGCCTTCCACCAGGATTGTGAGGTCTCCCAAGCCACATGAATCTGTGAGTCCAGTTAAACCTCTTTCTTTTGTTAGTTGCCTAATCTTGGGTGTGTCTTTATCAGCAGTGTGAAAAGAGACTAATACACCCTGGAAGTTGCTTTTCTAGTCTTGGGGAATCATTCCCTTTGGGCCTCCCTGATATGATTGCTAGAAGAACTGGGTGAATTGTGCAATGCTTGCAAAGGTCTGGGTTTTCTCACAGGGCAAAGAAATCCTGTATATAATGGACCTTGGGCCATTTTCCCTCCCACCTGGAGAAAATATCTAATTGTTGGATAATATTTAAATTAAAGGTCCTTTCCACAGGTCAGGCTGTTTCAAGTGGGTAAGAAGGCCACACCTTTGTGGGGAAAAAAAAGCCACTTTTCTTCATATCTAGGGTAAAAGGAGTCCCAGTGTTTTGGAATGTACTCCAGAGGTGTACAGGCCAAAGATGATCTGTTACTCATCTAGAAATGAAAGCATGAAAAATATGTCCCTTTATTCTCCTTCCTATTGGTGTGACCCAGGGTGGAGGGGAAGACAGTGGTGGCAAGTCCCACCTACTGCTTTTCCTCCTTGGCTTCTGGGTCCCAGCACCTTATTTTAAAGTGCTGCCCATGGCTGCATGCTTGCAACCCTGCAGCCATTTAAAAATACAGGAGCAGAGAAACTAAGCAATTAAGATTAGTCATGCTTACCCATGTGACTCTAGTTCTCTGATTGTGATTTCTTAGACTTATGTGGCCTGTGTGGCTGCCAGAAAGATGGATCTCAGGAAAAAATTATAATATTTGCATTTGAGCAAGCCTCCTTTAATGGATAGTGCATGCTAGATTGAACTCTATATCCTGCTATTATGGCCCATGCTAAAGCGTTTACCCTCAGAGAATGGTTCTGATTAACTTCCGAACTTAAAAATCCCCTTACTATTTAAGTACCATTCTAATTGGAGGCAGAATACGTGCCTTAAAAGAACATAGGGACAAAGTGACAGTTTTCTAGTTGATGGGACAGTATCAAAACTAAAATTTGTCTTTGGAGGACATTTTAATCCTAATTGTTGATGGCAGAGTTTTCCTGTTCACAGAAGCAGCATGAAGCCTGGTCTCTTGTTGAGGGGCACAAAAAGGGACAAGAATTGGGAGGCAAGAGTGTTTCAGCAGAGGACCAACAATGTGCCTCATGGAGAGAATTCTCATTCCACTAGGTGGCACTGTTGACCTTGAAATGCCGTGTGATCTCTAAGAGAACAGAGTAACCTTGACATGTCATGTGCTGTCCATACCAAAGGCAGAGAGTGAACTTCAAATGTCACGTGCTTTCCAGACAAGGATAGAAAGTTACCTGGAAATGTCATATGCTCTCCAGACCAAGGGCAGAGAGTGACCTCACTGTGATGAAGGACCCTCTGTTCCTAGAAAATTATGATGGCATTCCCTTGAGCTATGCCCTCAGTTACTATGACATTTCCTGATCTTACCTAACAGGATTACTTTCCCGAACTGTAAAATTCCTGTGGCATTGCATACAGAGAGAGGATGTAAGACATGGTGGTTGCAGACAGGAATGGAGGAAATTATAATATGAAAGCTGGAGATCCTGTTACTGACACTCTCAGGCAGTCAGAGGATGGGGTCAGTCCAAATAGTTTGGATAACACCAGGGAGTAGCTTCAGCCAGAAATCCTCAGTTGCTTCAGGACTTTTTCCAGACCCATGCGATTGCTAGGTCCTCTGTGAAAGAAAACTGGTTCAAACATGGCCAATATGCCTAGCAACATGTGGGTACTGGGGGATTCTAAATGTTTTCCCCAGCAAACCTCTCCCCCAAGTCTTGTAAAGCTGGCAGCCATGTAATTATTTTGAAATGGATGAAGGGAGCCCAGTGTTTGGTATGATTTGATTCTAAAATGGAGGCTGAGAGCCTTGAAATGAAAGGACAGAGTTGAGGTTCGCTCCTGTATTCAACATTCCAATGAAAGTACCTTGGGATCCTGGACGAGCCCCCAGTATGAAGCTTCATTGTTGTCTAAGGTAAATACCTGAGGTTCATCGTCTTGCAACAATAAGTCTAAGGGCATGGACACACACAAGGAGTCAGTTTAGGAGCAGAAGTTTTATTTCCAAAAGAAAGAGAAAGGAGAATGGCTCTCTCTCTTGTGAGAGAGAGGGGCATCCAAATAAGAATTCTGCCCTATGGCAGAGTGAACCAGATTTTATAGACAGGCTTGAGGAAGCAGTGTCTAATTTACATAGGGCCCACAGATTTGTTGGACCAGGTGTGAAGTTTATATAGTGCATGGGGAAGCTGGCCATCCCATCCTAATCGTCTTATTATGCAAATGGGATCTTTGCTTGACTAATGCCCTATTCCCTGCTCCTTACTGTACATATGTCTGGCAAAGAGAAGGGAAAATGGAACTGACATTTTGAACATGCCCAGTCCCAGGTAGCTTTTTCTTATTGTCACAACTGATGGCATTCACTGGTGCAAGCTTCCAGCTTGTTTCTCTATGTCTGCAAGTCCATTTTACAGTCTGCTATTTTTGGAAAACAAAAGTATTTGGGGGCTGCTTTTCATTAAAAGGAAAACCTTACTGAGGACTGCTGTGCTCTCACTGTCTGCCTAAATAATTTTTTGACTCATATATCACTAACATATGTTGCATCTTGGAGAAGTTTCCATATGCATTGAAAAAAATGTATTTTGTTACTTGTGTGGAGCACTTTGCATGTGTTTGTTAGGTTCCAACTGATTATAGTATTGTTCAAGTACTGTATTTTCTTATTGGAGTCCTGTCTGGTTTTCTTTTCTCCACCATTAAATAATATTTTTTCTTTGCTGGATAAAGTAGTATAGACTGGCAGTTATTTCCTTTTAGCATTTAGATTGTATCACTCTATCATCTTCTGAATTTCATTGCTTTTATTTAAAAGTTAGCAATAGTATTGCTACTTTGAAAGGTAATGCTTTTTGTTCTCTTTCAGTTTTTAGGACCTTTCTTTAATATTTATTTTATAGTCTTTTTACTATTTTCTCCCTAAACATGTTTTCTTGTATCTTGTTTCAGACTCGTAGTTCTCCTCCAATATGTAACTAAATATCTTCAGTCTGCTCTGAAAAATTACAGGTGCTTATCTGTTCAATAGCTTCTTCTCCATTCTATCTAATCTCTCCTTGGGAAGTCTAATTTCACCCTAAGCTCTATAAACTTCATTGCCTTTTCTCTATATTTTTTATTAAGACAGTATGTTGTTTTCTCATATATTTTCCAATTTATGAATTATGTAGCTATGAAATATCTGGTGTTAAACCCATTCATTAAGCAATTCACTATAGTTAGTGTATTCTTAGTTGCAAAATTTTCATTTAATATTTTAAAATATTTTATATTGTTATGCTGGTATTATTTACCTTTGAATTTATTTCTATAAATACATAGTAATGTTTACTATTATACCACTTTCAGAGAATTCAGCTTCCCAAGAAGCTAGGGCATGCATCACTATACTTGGTATGCCATTGTTTTTTTTTTTTTGCATATCTAGTTCTTTCACGTTTTCATGTTTTCTTTTGCACCATTGAAATATAAAATAAATGCAGGTAAGAGCAATGATATTAAGTGTAAACATTAATGAATATTTACACATGTATAAACCTTCATAAACACCATTTACATCAAGATCCAGAACACTTCTAACATACCAGATGCTCCATTATGCCTGTTACAAGTACTTTTGTCATTTTGTCAATGAGGCTTATATTCTACCAATGTAAAAAAATGGAGGATTTCTGGCAAAATGGCTGAATAGGAACAGCTCCAGTCTGCAGCTCCCAGCAAGACTGACACAGAAGGCAGGTGATTTTTGCATTTCCAACTGAGGTACCTGATTCATCTCATTGGGACTGGTTGGATAGTGGGTGCAGCCCATGGAGGGTGAGCAGAAGCAGGGTGGGGCATCGCCTCACCCTTGAAGTCCAAAAGGTTGGGGAATTCCCACCCCTACCCAAGGGGAGCCATGAGGGACTGTGCCATGAGGAATGATGCACACTGGCCCAGACACCATGTTTTCCCCATGGTCTTCACAACCCCCAGGCCAGGAGATATCCTCCAGTGCCTACACCACCAGGACCCTGGATTTCAAGCACAAAAATGGGCAGTCATTTGGGCAGACACTGAGCTAGCTGCACTTTTTTTTCATAACCTAGTGGCACCTGGAACACCATTGAGACAGAACCGTTCATTACCCTGGAAAGGGGACTGAAGCCAGGGAACCAAGTGGTATGGCTTGGTACGTCCCACCTGCACAGAGCCTAGCAAGCAAAGATCCACTGGCATGAAATTCTTGCTGTAGGCACAGCAGTCTGAGGTTGACCTGGGAAGCTCAAGTTTGGTGTGGGGAGGGATGTCTGCCATTGTTGAAGCATGTGTAGGCAGTTTTACCCTCACAATATAAAGAAAGCCACTGCGAAGTTGGAAATGGGAAGAGCCCACCACAGCTCAGCAAGTCCACTGTGGCCAGACTGCCTCTCTAGATTCCTTCTCTCTGGGCAGGGCATCTCTGAAAAAAAGGCAGCAGTCACAGTCAGGGGCTTATAGATAAAACCCCCATCTCCCCGGGACAGTACCTGGGGGAAAGGGTGGCTGTGGGCACAGCTTCAGCAGAGTTCAATGTCCCCACCTAACAGCTCTGAAGAGAGCAGCGGATGACACAGCACATCTCTTGAGCTCTGCTAAGGGTCAGACTGCCTCCTCAAGTGGTTCACTGACCCCCATGTATCCTAACTGGAACACACCTCCCAGTAGGGGCTGACAGGCACCTCATACAGGAGAGCACTGACTGGCATCTGGCAGGTGCCCCTCTGGAATAAAGCTTCCAGAGGAAAGAACAGGCAGCAATCTTTGCTGTTCTGCAGCCACTGCTGGTGACACCCAGGAAAACAGGATCTGGAGTGGACCTCCAGCAAACACCAGCAAACCTGCAGCAGAGAGGCCTGTTAGAAGGAAAACTAGCAAACAGAAAGGAATCGCATGTTCAATCAGAGACCCCATTTGACAGTCAGTAACATCAAAGACCAAAAGTAGAGAAACCCACAAAGATGGGGAGAACCCAGTGCAAAAAGGCTGAAAATTCCAAAAACAAGAATGCCTTGTTTCTTCCAAAGGATCATAACTCCTCGCCAGCAAGGGAACAAAACTGGATGGAGAATGAGTTTGATGAACTGATGGAAGTAGGCTTCAGAAGGTGGGTAATAACAAACTCCTCTCAGCTAAAGGAGTATGTTCTCACCCAATGCAAGGAAGCTAAGAACCTTGAAAAAAGGTTAGACAAAATGCTAACTAGAATAACCAGGTTAGAGAAGAACATAAATGACCTGATGGGGCTGAAAAACACAGCACAAGAACTTCGTGAAGCATATGCAAGTATCAATACCCAAATTGATCAAGTGGAAGAAAGGATATCAGAGAATGATTATCAACTTAATGAAATAAAGCGAGAAGATAAGGTTAGAGGAAAAAAAAATAAAAAGGAATGAAGAAAGCCTCCAAAAAATATGAGACTATGTGAAAACACCAAATCTACATTTCATTGGTGTACCTGAAAGTGATGGGGAGAATGAAACCAAGTTGGAAAACACTCTTCAAGATATTATCCAGGATAATTTCCCCAACCTAGCAGGAAAGGCCAACATTCAAATTCAGGAAATACAGAGAACACAACAAAGATACTCCTTGAGAAGAGCAACCCCAAGACACATAATTGTCAGATTCACCAAGGTTGAAATGAAAGAAAAAATGTTAATGAAGCCAGAGAGAAAGGCTGGGTTACCCACAAAGGGAAGCCCAGCAGACTTATAGTGGATCTCTCTGCAGAAACCCTACAAGCCAGAAGAGAGTGGGGGCCAATATTTAACATTCTTAAAGAAAATAACTTTCAACCCGGAATTTCATACATAGCCAAACTAAGCTTCATAAGTAAAGGAGAAATAAAATTCTTTACAGACAAGCAAATGCTGAGAGATTTTGTCATCACCAGGCCTGCCTTACAAGTGCCTCCTGAAGGAAACACTAAACATGGGAAGGAACAACAGGTACCTGCAACTGCAAAAACATAACAAATTGTAAAGACCATTGACACTATGAAGAAACTGCATCAACTAATGGGCAGAATATCCAGCTTGCATCATAATGACATGATCTAATTCACTCATAACAATATTAACCTTAAATAGAAACAGTCTAAATGCCCCAGTTAAAAGACACAGGCTGGCAAATTGGATAAAGAGTCAAGACCCATCTGTGTGCTGTATTCAGGAGACCTATCTCATGTGAAAAAGACACACATAGGCTAAAAATAGAGGGATGGGTGAATATTTACCAAGCAAATGGAAAGCAAAAAAAAAAAAAAAGCAGGGGTTGCAATCCTGCTTTAGTCTCTGATAAAACAGACTTTAAACCAAGAAAAATCAAAAGAGACAAAGAAGGGAATTACATAATGCTAAAGGGACTAATGCAACATGAAGAGTTAACTATTCTAAATATATATGCACCCAATACAGGAGCACCCAGATTGATAAAGTAAGTTTTTAGAGACCTACAAAGAAACATAGACTCCCACACAATAACAGTGGGAGACTTTAACACCATACTGTCAGTATTAGACAGATCAACAAGACAAAAAATTAACAAGGATATTCAGGACTTGAACTTAGCTCTGGACCAACTAGACTTAATAGACATCTACAGAACTCTCCACCCCAAATAAACAGAATATACATTCTTCTCAGCACCTCATTGCACTTATTCTAAAACTGACCACATAATGGGAAGTAAAACACTCCTCAGCAAACGCAAAAGAATGGAAATCATAACAAACATTCTCTTAGACCACAGTGAAATCAAATTAGAACTCAGAATTAAGAAACTCACTCAAAATTGCACAACTACATGGAAACTGAACAACCTGCTCCTGAATGACTACTGGGGAGTAAATAACGAAATTAAGGCAGAAATAAAGATGTTCTTTCAAATCAATCAGAACAAGGACACAATGTACCAGAATCTCTGGGACACATTTCAAGCAGTGCGTAGAGGGAAATTTATAGCAGTAAATGTCCACAAAAGAAAGCAGGAAAGATCTAAAACTGACATCCTAACATCACAATTAGCAGAACTAGAGAAGCAACAGCAAAGAAATTCCAAAAGTTAGCAGAAGACAATAAATAACTAAGATCAGAGCAGAACTGAAGGAGATAGAGGCATGAAAAACCCTCCAAAAAATCAATGAATCCAGAACCTGGTTTTTTGAGATCAACAAAATAGATAGACCACTAGCCAGAGTAATAAAGAAGAAAAGAAAGAAGAATCAAATAGACACTATAAAAAATGATAAAGGGGATATCACCACTGATCCCACAGAAATACAAACTACTAGCAAAGAATACTATAAACACCTCTACATGAATAAACTAGAAAATCAAGAAGAAATGGATGAATCCCTGGACACATACACCCTCCCAGTCTAAACCAGGAATAAGTCAAATCCCTGAACAGACAAAAAATAAGTTGTGAAATCAAGGCAGTAATTAATAACCTTTCAACCAAAAAAAGTCCAGGAACAGACTGATTCACAGTCAAATTCTGCCAGAAACACAAAGATGAGCTGATACCATTCCTTCTGAAACTATTCCAAACAGTAGAAAAAGAGGGAAACCTTCCTTACTCATTTTATGAGGCCAGCATTATCCTGATATCAAAACCTGGCAGAGAAACAAGAAAAAAAGAGGTTTTCAGGACAATATCCCTGATGAGCATGAATGAGAAAATCCTCAATAAAATACTGGCAAACCAAATCCAGCAGCACATCAAAAAGCTTATCCACCGTGATCAAGTCTGCTTCATACCTGGGATGCAAGGCTGGTTCAACATACACAATTCAATAAATGTAATGCATCACATAAACAGAACCAATGACAAAAACCACATGATTATCACAATAGATGTAAAAAAGTCCTTTGACAAGATTCAACACCTCTTCATGCTAAAAACTCTCAATAAATTAGGTATTGATGGAATATATTTCAAAATAATAAGAGCTATTTATGACAAACCCACAGTCAATATCATATTGATTGGGCAAAAACTGGGAGCATTCCCTTTGAAAACCAGCACAAGACAAGGATGCCCTCTCTCACACTCCTATTCAACACAGTTTTGGAAGTTCTGGCCAGGGCAATCAGGTAAATGAAAGAAATAAAGGATATTCAAATAGGAAGAGAGGAAGTCAAATCATCTCTGTTTGCAGATAACATGATTGTGTATTTAGAAAACCCCATCATCTCAGCCCCAAATCTCCTTAAGCTGATAAGCAACTTCAGCAAATTCTCAGGATAAAAAAATCAATGTGCAAAAATTACAAGCATTCCTACACACCAATAACAGACAGAGGGTCAAATCGTGAGTGAACTCCCATTCACAATTGCTACAAAGAGAATTAAATACCTAGGAATACAATTTATAAGAGATGTGAAGGACTTCTTCAAGAAGACACAAGCAAATGGAAAAACATTCCATGCTCATGGATAGGAAGAATCAATATTGTGAAAATGGCCAAACCACCCAAAGTAATTAATTGATTCAATGATATTCCCATCAAGCAACAATTGACCTTCTTCACAGAATTGGGAAAAACTACTTTAAATTCCATATGAAATTTATGTCTTGGCCCATATAGTCAAGACAATCCTAAGCAAAATGAACAAAGCTGGAGGCATCATGCTACCTGGCTTCAAACTATACTACAAGGCTACAGTAACCAAAACAGCATGATACTGGTACCAATACAGATACATAGACCAATGGAACAGAACAGAGGCCTCACAAATAACACCACACATCTACAACCATCTGATCTTTGACAAACCTGACAAAAACAAGCATTGGGAAAAGGATACCCTATTTAATAAGTAGTGTTGGGAAAACTGGCTAGCCATATGCAGAAAACTGAAACTGGACCTCTTCCATACATCTTATATAAAAATTAACTCAAGATGGATAAAACACTTAAACTTAAGACCTAAAACCATAAAAACCCCAGAAGAAAACCTAGGCAATACCACTCAGGACATAGGCATGAGCAAGGACTTCATGACAAAACACCAAAAGTAATGGCAACAAAAGCCAAAATTGACAAATGGAGTCTAATAAAACTAAAGAGCTTCTCTATAGCAAAAGAAACTAACATCAGAGTGAACAGGCAACTTACCTAATGGGAGAGTGAACAGGCAACTTACCTAATTTTTTCAATATATCCATCTAACAAAGGGCTAATATCCAGAATCTACAAGGAACTTAAACAAATTTACAAGGAAAAAACAACCCATCAAAAATGGGTGAAAGATGTGAACAGAGACTTCTCAAAAGAAGACATTTATGCAGTCAACAAACACGAAAAAAAGCTCATCATCACTGGTCATAGAAATACCATTTGACCCAGTAATCTCATTACTGGGTATATACCCAAAGGGTTATAAATCATTCTCCTATAAAGACACACACACACACACACACACACACACACACACATGTTTATTGGGGCACTATTCACAATAGCAAAGACTTGGAACCAACCCAAATGCCCATCAATGATAGACTGGATAAAGAAAAAGTGTCACATATATGCCATGGAATACTATGCAGCCACAAAAAAAGATGAGTTCATGTACTTTGCAGGGACATGGATGGAACTGGAAGCCATCATTCTCAGCAAACTAACACAGGAACAGAAAACCAAACACTACATGTTCTCACTCATAAGTGGGAGTTGAACAATAACACATGGACACAGGGAGGGGAACATCACACACAGGGAGGGCTAGGGGAGGGAGAGCTTTAGGAGAAATACTTAATATAGATGACGGGTTGATGGGTGCAGCAAACCACCATGGGATGTGTATACCTATATAACAAACCTGTATATTCTGCACATGTACCCCAGAACTTAAAGTGTAATTTTAAAATAAAAACCCTAGAAGAAAATATAGGCAATACCATTGAAGACATAGGTACAGTCAAAGATTTCATGATGAAATCTCCAAAAGCAATTACAACAAAAGCAGAAATTGACAACTGGGATTTAATGCAACTTAAGAGCTTCCACACAGCAAACAGAACCATCATCAGAGTGAACAGACAACCTACAGAAGGGGAGACAATTTTTGCAATCTATCTATTTGACAAAGATCTTATATCCAAAAGCTACATGTAACTTAAACAAATTTAAAAGACAAATGCAAACAACACTGTTAAAAAGTGGTGAAGAATATGAACAGACATTTCTTAAAATATGATACACATGCGGCCAACAAATATGTGAAGAAAAGTTCCTTAATAATAAGTGTGTTATTAGAGAAATGTAAATCAAAACCACGATGATATACATGACATACCATGTCATGCCAGTCAGAATGGCTATTAATAAAAAGTCAAAAATCAACAGATGCTGGCAAGATTGTGGAGAAAAACGAAAACTTTTACACTCTTGGTGGGAGTGTAAATTAGTTTCACAGTGGTTGCATCATGAAAGACAGTGTTGTGATTTTTCAAAGACCTAGAGGCAGAAATATCATTTGACCTAGCAATCCCATTAGTAGATATATATATATAAAAAATTCTATTATATATCAAAGGAATATATATCATTCTATTATAAAGATATATGCATGCATATGTTTATTGCAGCACTACTCACAATAGCAAAGACATGGAATCAACCTAAATGCCCATCAATGATAAACTGAATAAAGAAAATGTGGTACATATACACCATGGAATACTATGCAGCCAGAAAAAGGAATGAGATCATGTCCTCTGCAGGGGCACAGATGGAGTTGGAAGGCATCATCCTTAGCAAACTAATGCAGGAACAGAAAACAAAATACCACATGTTCTCACTTATAAGTATTAGCTGGATGATGAGAACACATGGACACATAGAGGGAAACAACCCACACTGGGGCCTCCCAGAACAGGGAGCCAGGGGAGGCAGAGCTTCAAGAGGAATAACTAATGGATGTTGGGCTTAATACCTAGGTGATGCAATGATCTTTGCAGCAAACTACCATGGCACATGTTTACTTATGTAACATACCTGCATATCCTGTACATGTACCCCAGAACTTAAAATAAGAGTTGAAAAAGAAAAAGAAAAAGAATTTGCAGACGTACTGAGATCAGGGAATTGAGATCAGGATATCTGAAATCATCTGCCCACCACTGCCCCTAGTGACTCATTTTGGTGGGTGAGGGAGGAGCTGTGGGGATGGACAGAAAGTGGGGCTTTTTAAATTAAAGTGGGGCTTTTAAAATTACAGTTTGATGATGAAATGGGGAGGCAAATTGTTCTGATCATGGTCAAGTAGTTTGATCAGACTCACCTTCCCATGGATAGCTCTGTCTAAACTGGAGAAATTACTCACAGGAAAACAGTTCATGGAAGTCAGAGTCATCCACATCAAGTAGATTCTGGAGGTGATGCCTATAAAAAGGAATTGCAAGGAGTAAGGTATTTGAGGGCACAGCTTTTCACCAGCACATGCTCCATGAATGGTTTCTCTTACACTTTTTTGCATCTTCATTTTAATATAATTTTCAGGGTAGCTTTGTTCAATAAACACTAAGTATTCTGATTCTATTTTAATGTCTGGATAATATAAGTAGTGCTTTTTTTCAGACATGAATGATATTTTATTAATTGTGGTAACATATATGTAACATAAAATTAAATATATTAATCATTTAGGGTATATATTTTAGCACCCGTAATTACATTCAAATTATTATGTAACCAACATCACTGTCTCAAGAACTCATCTTGCAAAACTGAACTTTGTATCATTAAACAGTAACTACCCAGCCTCAATTTCCTCCTATTCCTGACAACCACCCATATAACAACCCACAGAAAATTTCTGTATCTATGAACTTGTGTATTCTAGGTACCTTAGATAAGCCAGTCACATAGTATTGTGTATGATTGTGATTATCTTATTTCACTTTGCATGAATATCTTTAAATTTCATTCATGGTATAGCATGTGTCAAAATTTACTTTCTTTTAAGGATGAATAATCTTCCATTGTATATTTGCACCACATTACTTCCTCAATGGTCACTTGTTATATTTCTACTTTTTGAATATTGTGAATAGTGCTGCTATGAACACGGGTGCAGATATAGCTCTATGATAAGTTACTTTCATTTCTTTCGGATATGTATCCAGAAGTAGAATTGCCAAATGACATGGTAATTCTCTTTAAAATTTTAAATTCTTTTTTAAAAAAATACTTATTTGACTACCTAAGAAATTCTGTCAAAAGCAAGAGAGCTGTGAACACCTGAACTATCACAGAATCCTTTCACCACCTCTCACTAATCCAGGGACACCAAGGTTCAGTTTGTCATCATCAGTGGGTTCTGCTATGGAACGTTTTAGAATCACAAGAGTTTACCACTAATCCAGACCTCCAGCAGGATGAAGTTTCTCCAAGTACCCAAATCTCTTCTTGCTTGGAAAATTCTGAGGGCCCTGCAGACACCTTGGCCAGTTGGAAAACACCACACTGCACAGATCACTCTGTTGGGTTCCACCAGGAGTCAATCCTGTGCCAGCTGAACATGAAACATGTATTGTATTGAAAGAAAATAATCAATAAAGAATAAACACAATAAGAGTTAACAGCACACAACATGGATGAATCTTGAGGACATTATGATAAATGAAATAAACCAGTTACCAAAAGAGAAATACTGTATGATTTCACTTACATGAGGAACTTAGAATAGTTAAAATCATAGAGATAGAAAGTAAAATGATTGCTAGAAGCTGGGGGACAGGGAAATGGGAGTTATTATTCAATGGGTATAAAGTTTCAGTTTTAAAAGATAAAAAAAGTTATGGAGATGAATGAGCATGGTGGTTGAATAACATTAGAAATTAGAATATATTTAATACCATTGCCCTTGTATTAGTCCAATTTCACACTGCTATAAAGAAATACCAGAGACTGGGTAATTTACAAACAAAAAAGATTTAATTACCTAAGTTCCATATGGCTGAGGAGGCTGCAGGAAACGTACAATCATGGCAGAAGGCAAAAGGGAAGCAATGACCTTCTTCACATGGTCGCAAGAGAGAGAAGTGCAAACAGGGGAAAAGCCAGACGCTTATAAAGCCATTAGACCTCATGAGAACGCACTCCCGAACATGTAACAGCATGGGAGAAACCGCCCCCATGATCCAATCACCTCCTTCCCTCTACACGTGGGGATTACAATTCAACATGAGATTTGGATGGGGAAACACAGCCAAACCATAAAAACACTGTACACTTAAAAATGTTTAAGATAGCGAATTTTATTTATGTGTATTTTATCTTAGCACAAAATTGGGAGGAAAAAGAGTTAATAGCAAAGTGATTAGCAACTCCACTTTTCAGTCAGATAGCATTGGTTCCATTCTGGTCTCTGCACTTAAAATCTGTCTGACCTTGAGCAAGACTCATAACAAAACATCATCTCAGTTATTTGGTGATAAAATGGGTATAACTTTAGTGTGGTAGGCTGAATAATAACCTCATCTCCTCACAAAATATCCTAATCCTAGCAACCTGTGTACCTATAAATGTATTACTTTACATGGTAAAAGAAACACTCCAAATGTATTATGCTAAGGATATGACATGGGCAAATTACACTAGATTATCCAAGTGGGCCCAATGTAATCACATTGATCCTTCTAAGAGGGAAATAAGAGGATAAGAGTGGATAGTAGAAGATGTGATACCCCAAGCAAAAGACTCATGAGATGAGGAATGTTGGCAGCCTCTAGAAGCAAAAAAAAAAAAGAAAAGGCGGGGAAATAAATTCTCTCCTAGAACCTTCAGAAGGAAACAGCCTTACTCAACACCTTGATCTTAGCCCAGTGAAACTGATATTGGACCTTCAAACTTCAGAGCTGTAAGAAAGTCATTTGCATTATTTTAAACCACTAAGTTCGTTCTAATTTGTTATAGTACTCATGGAAACTAACACAAATTTTACATACCTCCTAGGTTTATAAGAAAGATTAACACAAAACATGCAAAATTCCAAAAAGAAATGTAAAGGGAACCAAAAGTTGACTGATGGGGAAAGGTGGTGATGGAGGGAAGATTACAAATTTCAGTAAGGTACTCAATGTATGCCTCATTGAGAAGTTGGCCTTCTGTATAAATGTACAAGAGTGCCTGTTTGTCCACACCTTGACCAATGCTTACATGAACACATTTTCATTTTCCACTCAAGAATGTTTAAAAGATATATAATATATACTTTTTTGTTTTTAAGCTATTTTCATGTTTAATAACCATTTCCATTTTCTTTTCCAATGTGTTCATTAGAATCATTTTTCCATGTTTTTATTATATTGGGGTGGTTCGTGGTATATTGTTTACTAGAAAAACATCAAGTTGTAGAAAATATGTGTAGTATGAGCCCAATTTTATAAAGAACCACACTTAATAGCATATGTATTTGTGTGTATATAATATATACAATGAGTGAATATATATTTATGCAGTCATGTGTATAGATACATATATACATATATGTACATCAGTACACTTACATAATAGCTTAAAATGCATGACAAAGTGACTTCCTCTGGAAGATAAGCTCACAAAGAGTAATCACTGATGTCCATTCTCATTTCATAAACTTGAAGATAGAAGGAATGGGAATGGATGACTAGAATTTGATGTGTGTTAGATGTTCAATTGTGTATATTTTGGAGATAAAATGAGGCTAATCACTTCAGGGCCATAGAATCAAATTATCATCACATTAATGATAAGTGTGAAACAATGAGGTATAAATTAGAAAAATAATATAATCTACTGAGGCTTTGCGGAGATCTTGTTCTTGTTTGGGGAGAGAAGAATAACATTCAGAACACATGAGTAGCAATTTGAGAGCATATATTTATACTTAATTCTAAGTTGGAAACATGAAGTAAAAATAATATTTCAAATTTGTATTTAGTGTGCACAGTAACACCTAAGTAAGGGCATGAGTTCTGACACTTAATGTTCATTCCTACCTATCACTTATCCTTTTAATATTTCCCTAAAGGTTAGTTTTGCTCTTTGACAGACCTTCTTTCTCAAATCCAAACCTTGAGAAACTCTAGATAACACGCAGCCAAGAAAGCTTCCCCACCCTCTTTCCCTTTGTCCCTCTCTATGCTTATCATTATGAGGGACAGCATGGCTGATACTCTGTTTCATTTCTTTCTTGCATTATGGACAAAAGAGGAAAAATCTGAGAATAAGCTAGCAATTAGTAACACTTTTCATTTAGAATATTCACAGAAGAAATGAATCTGAATTATGATATGGTAATCATTTTTCTCTGTTTTATAACGAAAACATTAAAAACTCAGCACAAATTATTAGTATGTGTGGCAGTCAATAAAAGTAATACAGAATATTAATAATAGCAGATATATTTATGCAATGACCCAAGCAAGTCTCCTTAATCAAGATCGGATGTTCAATGCATCTTCAGGGAATGGGAAAATGTGATTAGAGGTCAGAAAAGATATCCCTAATACTGGAACTCTCCCTGATTTTAAAAAAATAAAAAAAGACTTGCAGGTGACAAAAGATCAGTAGCCAGGTGACTTAACCTTCTTCAGACAGGAGTGAAGCAGATCTGGTATGAAGGTAGCATAGAAACAAGTCCTTTGGCAGTGGGAGTGGCATTGAGGGCCTTTAAATCAGTAAGAGATTTCAGGTTAAAGTTCTGTAAAATGGTAGTCAGGAATAAAAATAGCTCCATGCGGGCAAGTCCTTCTCCAACACAAATCCGTTTTCCTGAAAATAATAAACAGAGATTGTAGTTACTCCTTGTGTGTAACTGTGACTATGACAATCTGTTTATGACTTGCACAAATAGAATATATAGTAAATATCTGATAAATGATTGAGTGGATAGATAGATAAACGGAAGGATGGATGGATGGATGAGTGGGTGAATGCATGAAACCAATGGATGTATGGATGTTTGTATGGACAAATGAATAAAGAATGAACATACTTGCTATCTTTCTAGCTTCTGATCTTAATAGGCACCCTCCATTCAACAAATATTCATTGAGTGTCAGCTCCATAACAAGCACTTCATTAGGCATTCCCACATTATAACAGCTGTTTTGATATTTTGAGTTTCCATCAGTCTTTATAGAAACACTTGTTTCCTGTTCCAAGCCTGATATTCCATGATCTTTCCTCCAACCCTTCACACCCTCTACTCCCAGCTTTAGCCATACACACACTTTATCAATCCACAACGCACCATGAAGTTCAAGTTTTACATCATATTGTTCCTTTTGGTCAAGGTGTACCTTTGTTATGCTGCACTCAGAACATAGGTCAAATTTCATTTCCTCTTTACACTCTTTACAATCCCCTCAAGTAATAATATCTTACACTGTCTCCGTTTCCACAATGCCATATTAATGTTTTCATTAAAGCATGGATCACATATAATCATTATTCCCTATTTATTTATTTTTCTATTGTGCAAAAATGTGAATTCTTGAAGAGAGGTCTCTGACCTTGTCGACTTGTTATCTACAGTGACAAATATAAAGCAGACATCAAAGGTCACAGGATAAAAGAAGGAGATTCCATGGCCAGAGACTCACCACACAAAATGCAGGTGTGAAAATTCAGCATCCAAGATACATGATCATGATTGGAGGAAGTGCAAGATGGTCTGGAATCACAGCAAAGTATCCTACTACATTCCCAATGTTTCTGTAACCCCACGGTTGTTTGGCAAAGGTTCTGACATCCTTTATTTAGAACAAATGTCTTGCCCTGTCGTTTATTACCTCCTTGAAAATGCCAGCTGGGTGCTGCGGCTCATGCCTGTAGTTCCAGCACTTTGGGAGGCAGAGGCGGGTGGAACACTTGAGGCCAGGAGTTCAAGGCCAGCCTGGCCAACATGGTGAAACCCTGTCTCTACTAAAACTACAAAAAAATTAGCCAGGCATGGTGGCATGCACCTGCAGTCCCAGCTATTTAGGAGGCTAAGGCATGAGAATTGCCTGAACCCAGGAGGTGGAGGTTGCAATGAGCTGAGATTGCACCACTGCACTCCAGTCTGAGTGACAGAGTGAGACTCTGTCACACAAAAAAAGTAAAAAGGAAAAGGAAAATGCCATACCTTCTCTTACATTTTCTCTGTCTCCTTTGAGGCAGCTCAGACATCATTTCTGTTATTAGAATGTTGCTTAGCTCATTTTATGCCTCACTGTGAGGCATGAGGAGCAAAAAGCACGCAGGTTCTCCCTCTATTGTCTATCCCCCAGAAGCTTGCGATTTCCTCTCTCATAGCCCTAGTTCTACTGAAGTACAATGATCTGCTTCCCTAACTTGGCAGTGAGACTCTTTATAGTCCATTCTGTGCTTATGGTTATTTCTTGTATCCTCAGAGTTCAGCCTATGGGGTGAGGGACACCATGTGGAAGATAGTCAGTGGAGTTGTAGACTTAGATATCTTCCTCATGGCAGGTGATGAAAGTCTAAATGAGTCTCACCTCCTATGTGGAGCTCTTGGGTACCTCAGTGATGTATCTAGTGACAGAATTCAAGCAACCTACACTTCAGTGTTCTCAACTGGGAAGAAAGGGGTTAACTCCCCAAAGCCCCACTAATCTATCCCAATAATGAAGTTGTATTATGAGGGTGGAGCACACAAGGATTGGAAGTCGTGCTCCTGATCATGGACAAAGAGCAATTCTACCAGCCCCAGAGTAGATGCCACATATGTTCCAATAGATTCCCCCAAATTACCTTGTTCCCTAAAGTACAGATGGGTATGAATTTCCATTACCTGCTGAGAAGGGCATGAAGTTTTCACTGTTCTTAAAGTTGCCACTCTCATCCAGAAAGTGGCCAGGGTCAAACACCTCTGGGTTGGGGAATTCTTTGTCATCGTAAAGCACTGAAGTCAGTGATGGCACTATGTTTGTGCCCTGGAAGTAACAGAACAGATAATATGAGTTATAAAGAAGTCCAGAATTGAAAAGAAATAGTGGACATCACATAGTCCAATAGCATTTACCTTTAGATGAGGAAACTAAGGTCTACCCAGACACAGTAATAAACAGAAATGGGTTTAAGGCCAGTGGCAGAATGTTGTTAAAGGGCTTCCCAATCATATCTGAAAATTTAAGTACTTGGGCACTTGGGTGCAAGCTTCTGAATTTGTTCTCCCTATCATCAAGCTTGGGCAAAGGTGTGTATCCTCACTTCCTGCTCTAGTTCATCACTTCAGTTTTCACACATCTCATATGTTGAGTATGATTTAAAATGGGAGTCTCTGTTGATGCTGGAAATTTCCAGAGTATCTGTTAATAGGACTTCTGTAAGTAAATATTTAATCTACTTTAAAATTATATCTTCTAGGATGACAGCAATAAATACAGTAAGAAGTAAACACCATTGAGGGTTTATCATTAACATGAAGTTTGTTTGTCTTTATTCAAAAATATGCAGAAGCTATTCATTCCAGATTAACTCTAACTTAAATCCACAGAAGGGACAATGAAATTTTAAAAATCATTATTTTTTAACAATTCAGGTCAGAATCATCAGGTCAGGCAAGGATCATCAATTAAAGCTAAAACTACTGGGTGTGAGATTTTGGAAGCAGTATTTTCACACAGTCTTAAAGTACTGTCACAGATTTTTATTAATGACCTACAAAAAAAGCAGAACCTCTGCAATAAAGAGCTCTAGCAATCACCACCTTATTAAATGAGAGACTTAGAATAACCTACAATGGCATATGTGATATTATATGCCCCCACCTGACCAATAACATTCAGTGGGATACTATGTAATTTTCTTGCCCAAATCACAACCAGAATCTAGCTCTATGAAACAGTCACACAAAGCCACCTGAGGAACAGGCTGCTGGTAAATGATTACTGGCTGAGACTCTTCAAAAAGTCAAGATACTGAAAGGAAACAAAGAAGGAAAAGGGAGTGTTCTTGATTACAAGAGATTACAAACATGTGATAGCTGAATTATGTGCTGTTCCTTGCCTGGATAGCAAATTTCAAAAGAAAAAAAGCCATAAAATAGTCTAGAAAAGTTGATAAATTTAAATACAGGCTGTATATTAATTAATATAATGTTATTATATTAATAACTCCTGGTTGTGAATACTGTTATTATGTAGAATAAAATTTTTGTTCTTGGGACATATATGCTGAAGTATTGAGGTATAGATAGATCCTAATATTGAGAAATGAAAGTCTCTCTTGGTTGTGTGCTTTAGTGAACACAGAGACAATTCAAGTCCAAACCGTTATAACAAATTGGTGATTAGAGCAAGCGCCAAAACTTCCTAGTAAGTTGCCAATTCTTTCTTTTCCAGACAAGCTTACCAATATCATTGTTTTTCCCATGAAAAGACAACTTTTAGTTATATTATTTTTAATTTAATGATAATAATAAGTGGAATAGAGTAAGCTTATGGCATTGTAACTATAAACCAATACAGAAACTATATGATAGAAGGCATTACAGAGCTAAAAAGACAAAATTTTGTCCCAAGATTCCAGTGATAGTAGACCCTCAGAGAGCTAAGCTAATATCTGCAGTGAATTTTCAACTGTGTTCACATCAGTTCCAATTCTGAATCAGGACAGGAGGTAAGTTATTCTGACTGCCTATGGGAGAGGAATGAATCTATTCTGGAAGAAGATAAACATCCACTGAAATTCTGCATTTCTTCATATATAATATCTGATAGTTAGCCATAAGTTTTAAGTATTTCAAGGATACAACTGAGTGATCACAAAAAGAAAGTGGAAGAAAGGGAAGACAACAAAAACAGACCCACATTACGGAATCACTTTCAAGAAGTTTTATGCACCCAACATTACCTTGATTTTAAAACCCTGAAAAGAAAATTTTGAGGGAGAAGAACTGGAGACCAACTCTCTTGTAAATAAAAATACAGAAGTCCTGAACAGTATGTAGAAGATTAAATCCAGTTGCTCATGTATACTTATGTATATTTAGTGAGGATAGTGAGGCCAATATATAAAATCATACAAACACATTCAGGGAATCAATTTCATAAAATTGTACACATGTTCATCACAAAAATGTATATACAAATAAGACAAGTAGGAAAACTTCCCTAATCTGATAAGGAATATCTACCAAAATCTACTGAAAGCACCATTCTCAATAGTGAAACATTAAACCTCCATCCCTCCCTGCAGATCAGAAATGAAACAAGGATGACTTCTATCATCAATTCTGTTCAACACTATTCTGTTCTGTTTAACACTATTCTGAATATCCTAGCCAGTGCAATAATGCAATAAAGATAAATTAAGGACACAAGAATTGGAAAATAGTAAATAAATAAAATAAATATTAACCCAGGTAGCAGAATAAGGTACATGGAAATTCCAAATGCATCTGCAGACAAAAAATGATTAGTAGTTTGTGATGATTAGTACATTTAGCAAAGGTGCTAGATATAATGTCATCAGAACGATAAAATATATTTCCAAATACTGGGTACAAAGAAATGAAAAAGGCACTTTATTTATAAAAACAACAAAACATTATTTATCTAGGAAAAATTCAGCAGAAGAGTTGCAAGTCAGTGCACTGAAAACAAAACATTACTGAGAAAATAGAAGAAAGCCAATAAATTGAGAGCATAATCATATTCATGAATTGAAAGTTTCAACACATTAAGATGGTCTTTCCAAATTTAACTGTAGATTTAATGTAATCCTGATAAAAATCCCAAAAGAGTGTTTGGGAAATTGACACCAATATTTTCAACAATTATTTGAAAGTATAAACACAGAGTAGCCCAAACAATATTAAAGATATATATTATACAATTTTCTAAATCTTTACAGTCCCAAAAGAAATAGCAGAAAGTCCATCAAGCCACCACATGTATAAGCTTTGTACTTCTCTCATCTTGTGTTGGTAGAGGATTGGAACCACACTGGGAATTTGAGAATTTCAAAAGCACAGAAGTACGATGTAGGAGAAACAAGCTTACCTTAGGGATGAGGTAGTTTCTGAATTTAATGTCAGAGGTCACTGTATGAAGCAAGCCATTGGGGATAAGGTCAATGTATCTCTGGATCTCATGCAATACAGCATCCATGTAAGGCATGTGGCTTCTGTCCTGCATGCAGGGGCTCCTGTGTCTGCCAATTACACGGTCAATCTCTTCCTGGACTTTAGCTGATAAGACACAAGTAAGAGCTGATGAAAAAAGAAGATATGTGGCACATTTGTCATAGCAGTGAATGGCTCATAAACCATCAGGTAGGGGTCCCAACAGCATTACAAACATGATTACATGCCCAGAACCATATAGAGAATTGCCAGAGTATGGATACATACCAGTCTCCTACAAAGTAAGCATCACAATGCATAAGCACGCTCCTATAAATTAGTATACATGACAATTCATAAAAACATAATAAGTTATTTCAAAAATAAACAACATAAGTCAAGAAATTACAGTGCTCACAAAAAGAAAAACAGAAATTCAGTATTACATGTATACCAACATAATATATGGGGTTCAAAATTAAACTAATTTTGAATAGTTTAATTTTGAACAATTCAAATTGAATTTGAAATTCAAACAATTCGGTTTGAATTTTGAAGAATTCAAAACTGCAATTTTGAATGAATTTATATATATATATGTGTGTGTTTTTGTGTGTTTGTGTAGGAAGGAGGTGTGCAATTAGCTGTGGTACTCTCTTCATTCTTATACTTCCCAAATGTGGCCACTCTGAGCATGCTAGCACTTTCTTCTGAAATTTATATTTATATTTCTAAATAATGACTCTCTGTTTCTATTGTTTTCCTTAACAATTTTTAGACAATATTTAATGGTTTACTGGTATGGGAGATAATAATTTTCATCTTTGTCTTCACCCCATATATAGACACAGATCCACAAACTGATATGTACACACACACACATATACACATAAACACACACACAATTCTCCTCCCTCTATTTACCAGAATATCTTAGGCCATAATTTCTGGTTATATCAATATTCATTCTTTACATATTTCTACTACATATTTACTCTTTCTTGGTAAGACAATGATAATATGATTACATTTTGTACTTGGTACTTTCTTGGATTTAACAGTGTCTTTTTACATAAATCATAGTTTTCCATTTTCAAGTTAGAATTGTTTCCAAATGCTCAGGCAGATGTTTCAAACTCCTAGTAATAATTTACAAATCATAGAGAAACCTCAGACTATTGCTCTCCTCTCTTTGGTCCTTGATGTCTCCTCCCACACCTGTGTTATCCACCTGGTCCATTCTGAAGTGCTTGTTTTCTAGGCCTGGTGCCCAGCAGCCTCCCTGACACTCTCATTCTCCTACATGAGATTTCCTAATTCCTGGAGCTCATGACTTCTGACATGGTTTCTGACATTTGGATGGAACACAACCTCTATTATTAAAGAAAGGGTAAAGTTTGTGGCAAACATTCAAGTCTCAAAATAGCCTTTTTCTATTAATATACAAGGTAATACTTATGCTTGAGAATTCTGATACTGTCTGAATGTTAATCATTTATATATGACCTGATATATCTCTCTGAAAGGTTTTGATTTTCCCTTTAATCCTGGTGTTCTGAAATTCCATGACCCTCCGTCTTGGAGTGGATGTTTTTGTTTCATTCCCTCCAGTGAACATTTGCGGATGAGGTGATATTCAGATACCAAAATACAGAGGTCTTTCCTAGACCTTTGTATTTGGAGAGTTGTTTCCTCTCTGAAGAATACATCTGGCTGATAAATTTCAAGAAAGAAGAGGGTGAACAATTTGAGTCCCTGAATTCAAGGAGGAAACCCTTTCTGTACCTTTCTTTTGAGCCCTACACCTCACACTTTCCTGTCGCTGCCTAGCGTCCCTGAGTACAGAGCTTCTTAGGCTCAGTTACTCTAGAGAACGAGCCTCCCTTTTCCTGTGGGGGGAAATCAGTTACCTGAAAAAAGGAGCTGTGGAGGAAACCTGGGTGAGAGAGCCTCCTTTTTCAACCTCACTCCCTACCTTCTCTGACCCTCGATACCTCCTATACTGAACCCTATGGTATTGTAGTGATACAGATTAGTGTTTCCTTGTGATAAATTGTCCTCTTCTAACATTTATCAGTTAACTTCTGATATTGAAGTTAAGTTACAACTTCATCCTCTGTGCTGAGTTCATTATCACCCCTCTAACTGCTCGCTGTGTTTCAGAAATTTGTCAAAGACTAGTTGGCTGTTGCCTGTTCTTCTCACTTTTTATTAAAAGGCTAATTCTGATTTCTAATTAGGTTATCGAAATTTCAGTGACATCCTGACACAGGGACAAAAAGTATGTTATCTGCTGCAAAACCGAAACTCTTTAAATATAAATTCTAAAGAAAGGTGGAATTTACTCTAGAGGTAAATTCTAAATTCTAAATAAAAGTTGCTTGCAAAAGATAAAATTATTAACCCTCCTTCAAAAAATTCCTATTTTGGCAAACACCAGTTTTATGAAACATACTTCTGGAATAATAAAATTCCTTAAGTGCATCGTCTGCCTAAATGAAAACACCTTTCCTTTTTTTTATTTTTTTTATTTTTTATTTTATTTATTTATTTATTTATTTTTTTTTGAGATGGAGTTTCGCTCTTGTTGCCCAGGTTGGAGTGCAACGGCACGATCTTGGCTCACCGCAACCTCCGCCTCCCTATCTCAGTGTCCCGAATAGCTGGGATTACAGACATGCGCCACCATGCCCAGCTAATTTTGTATTTTTAGTAGAGATGGGGTTTCTGGTCTCAAACTCCCAACCTCAAGCGATCCGCTCACCTCAGCCTCCCAAAGTGCTGGGATTATAAGCGTGAGCCACTGCACCCGGCCCAAAACACCTTTTTTATTAGTCTAACTTTTTAGATTACTTCCTAGATTGAAATTTACCTCAGGAAGTCTCACTAAAATGATAGGATTTCCACTTTTGCTTCAGGAAAGAGAGTTTTCATTTTCCTACCCTAGCATTAGAGCATGGAATTAAAAAAAAAAAAAAAAGAATGAGAAAAGGATATCTTCAATAATGTACCTACTGTTCAAAGTGGACTTCTGTAATAAAACCAACATTCAGTCTCAGGCCAATTTATGCTGGCTCTGCTTACCACTAATTACCTCCACTGAAATCCTGACACCACCAGAGCTCTATTGCTTTTGCTACTGCCACACTATTTTACTGCTCTCAGTCTCCTCCACCATTGTGCAAAGACGTCTTTCTTAATCATGTCATTAAATTTAGACTGATTACAGCTAGTGACAGAGAAGTTTAAAAAATGAAGCTTCTTTAAGAGAAACAGGGTGGAGGACACTGGCACCATCTTCTCAGCATTGTTCTGAAACTCACTTTGTTCATCATCTGTGGTCCTACCTGTGACCTCTGGGTGCTTCAGAAGGAGCAGGAGTCCATATCTCAGAGTGGTGCTTGTTGTGTGTGTTCCAGCAACAAACAGGTCAAATACAGTGCTAACCAAGTTTTCAACAGTGAATTCAGACTGTTGGTTGTCCTTTTCCTAGAAATAATTTCATGCAATTATCTGACAAATTATGTGCCAGCATATTTAATTACACTGGATTTTTTGAAACTCATGTCATAAAATTAGACAAAAAAAGAGACTTGAGAGTACAGTATTAGACGAAACAATGGTATGGTATGGTATGGTATGGTATGGTATGGTATATGGTATGGCAGAAACAGTGTATCAGTTGACCCAAACTTCATTTCCTGCCCTGTTTTCCCAGCTTGCCCATGAATTCCATTCACGAAACTCTTTGCTGCTTAGGTTAGCCACACATCATATTATTTTTCCAAATATATATATGCAGAAGCATTTTGGTGCACTGTCTTTGTACAATTTGTATTATATAACAGAATATTACAGACTAGGAACTTTATAAAGAAAATAAATTTGTTTCTCATGGTTCTGAAGCCTGGGAAGGTCAGGAGCATTGCACTGGCCTCTGGCAATGGCCTTCATGCTGTGTCATTACATGGCAAAAGGTAGAAAGGCACGGAAGGGTAAGTGAGTGAGCCAGAGAAGGTCAAACAATTTTATTAGGCTCCACCTAACAAACTGGCATTCAGTTTTTACACATGAACTTGAGGGGATACATTCAAACCATAGTATGAGCCTTCTATTTACTCCCTCTTACTCAAGAGACAGATGTGAAGGAGGTGTTAGGATAAACATCATCTTGGGACATGACTACTTAATCATAAAAATGAAGGCTTCTTATATGATTTGGATCTGCGTTCCTACCCAAATGTCATGTTGAATTGTAATCCCCAATGTTGAAGGTAGGACCTGGTGGGAAGTGATTGGATCATGGAGGCAGATTTCTCGCTTGGTACTATGTCACAATAGTGAGTGAGTTGACATAAGATCTGGTTGTTTAAAACTGTGTGGCACCTCCCCTTTTTCCCTCTGTTCCAGCTATGTAAGACATGCCTGCTTCCCCTTCACCTTCTGCCATAATTGCAAGCTTCCTGAGGCCTCCCCAGAAGCCAAGCAGATGCTGCCATGCTTCCTGTACAATCTATGAAACCATAAGTCTGTTAAAACTCTTCTCTTTATAAATGATCCAGTATCGGATATTTCTTTATAGCAATGCAAGAATGGGTTAATACAGCTTCAATACTAAATATGGTGAAAATAATATAAAACACTTGGCTCTATGATGCTTCAGGAATACCATATTATTTCTAGTTTGACCCACCATAAAACTATTTGTATTTGAGATAAAGAAATCCACTGTTTAGTTAAGCCATTATTTGCTATTTTTTCTTATTAGTAAATGAATATTTCAGTTAATAGAAATAGGTAATTTAGGTCCATATCATGGAAGGTGTTACAAGCCTGAATCATGAGTTTGCAATTGTCTTCTTCTGTCAAAAATTTACATAGGCTCAATATTGCCTAGAGACTCATTATGAAGCTAAAATTGTGTGTAAACACTAATGTGATGACAAAACCTAGAATGAAATATAGTGAAAGGGACACAATTCACAAAGACAAGATTAGGACAGCAAAATTATAATCCAGATAGAAGGCAACCTGCAACTTTTTCTAGGGAACAAGTTCAGAAACGAATAGGAATATAAAAAGTGAAGAGAAATGGCAATCATTAAGACAGAGATTTGAGGCACCACCTGCCCGTAAAGGGTAAAGAAGAAGACAGTAGGGATAATGCAGATAGATGCCAAGGCTAAGGGACTAACTGAATGAAGTGCTCATTAGTTGAAAGTCAAGATAGAGAAAGTAATTGGCAAAGATAAGTAGTTTCTTTTAGGACTGAGATGATATGACACAGAATTGACAATAAAGAGGCAGTCTTTAATATTGAGTACAGGGAATCATAAATATACCAATATATTACTTTCTAACCAATCCCTAGGCCAGCCTTAATTTGATAATATTTTTATAATCTACAGGTGACATGTGACATGTCTAATATTATGTAATAAACACCATTAAGATAAAACAAATGCTCTCAAAACCTATACTTGCTAGACAAAGATAGTCATCTCCCTTGGTACCAACAGCTTCACAGTTTTCTAAACTCATGAAGGTAAAGTTACTTTTAAGTCAGGGCCAGGCACAGTGGCTCACGCCTGTAATCACAGCATTTTAGGAGGCTGAGGCAGGTGGATCACTCAAGGTCAGGAGTTCAAGATCAGCCTGGCCAATATGGTGAAACCCTATTTCTACATTTTTTAAAAATACCCAGGCATGGTGGCAGGCACCTGTAATCCCAGCTACTCAGGAGGCTGAGGAAGGGTAATCACTTGAACCCAAGAGGCAGAAGCTGCAGGGAACCAAGATCATACCACTGCACTCCAGCCTGGCAACAGAGCCAGATTGTGTCTCAAAAAAATTACTGTTAGTAAGAAAAGCGTTATGCTCATAAACTAATATTAATATGTCAATTCTGTTGAAGTGAATTTGGAGATTTTCAGGTAATATGCACATAGCCTATAATAATTAAGCTAGACTATACAAAACAATGTTTGAAGAAATTAAGAAAATCTAAATACATGGAAGGATATTTATTTCATAGATTGAAATGCTAATATTCTTATGGTGGCATTACTGGGGTAATGTCACAATTACTGGGAAGTTCAGGAATCAATGGCTGCGCTAAAGCAACCATTGACCCTGCATAATCTGTCTGGAGAAATTATTTTGGGACTCTAAAGCCTAGTCAAACAATTGTAGCACCCAGGGAAGTAAGGGATAAAGAAAGCAACTGGTAAGTTTCAGTAAATTTGGCATCTTTCATAGAGGCTAACATCCCTTATAGCTGTTACATGGCAATTTGGGAAACGGTGTACCGTGTGGCCGGTGCAGTTTCTTGGTTCCAAACTGGACAATAGAAACATTTTCCTTCAAAAATCGGGCTTGTATCGTTTGATTGTTGATGAAATAGTACAGAGGCTGGCCAATGTTTCAAGCCCCACGGGCTCAAGCGACTTCCCCAGTGACATTACATGTGATGAATTAAAGAGAAAAAACTTTTCTCTTTTATTTTTTGTCCTTTTGATGCTTAATCCAGGGACTTAAGAAAACCTTTGTCAGATCATTACCTGACTGTAGAAATAACAGTACAATGACTTAAGTGATCACATAAGACAAAAAATACAGTCTTTGCAATAATATTTTGGAAAAGTCACTAAACAAATTGATGACTGAAGCATTCATCAAGCAACATCAGCAATGGCTAGATGATGAAAACATCTTATTTTCAGGTTTAATGCCTTACAATATGTGAAATATCTACTTATCAATAAAAATTACGTAGCATATAAAGAATCAAGTAATATAGTGCATTAGCAACTAAAAAAGGAATTTGACAGAAACCATCCCAGAGGAAGCCCAGACATTGGACTTACTAAAAAAACCTTTAAATATCTAACATTTCCTCAGAGAGCTGAAGAAAATGATGTACAAGGAATGATATAACAAATTTTCAGGGAAACTACTACAAAAGAAACAAAATATACCAGGAAAGAAGTCAAGAAGGAATCAAAAGTTTCAGTAGATAAAAAATGATCAGACAAAAATAGGGCAATATTGTGGAAATTGAGGGAAAAATAAAGATACAAAACAAATTTAAAATAGCATTATAGCAGAAGTAAGTCCTTTGATGTAGCTTATCACTTTCATTGTAAATGGAAATACTAAGGGCACATAGCATGACTGAATTTGCCGTTTAAAATACAGGTCTGGAAGGAATGGGCTCTTTAATAGAAAGTTATATGCTGTCTATAAGAGGCTCACCTTATACCAAAAGAAACAATAATCCTGAAAGCAAAAAATAGAAAACTATTTTCCATGCAAATTTTGGCTGAAGCAAGATGGAATGGCTATACTAATACCACAAAAAGATTTTATGCTAAAATTCTTAAGATAAGCAAATAAAGGTATTTTCTGTTGGAATCAAGGATGAATTCATCACAAAGATATAAAATTATTAATGTGTGTGCACCAATCAATACACATCCAAAATATGTGACACAAAATTTGGCAGCATTGAAGGGACAAATAGATTTCACACAAAAATAGTGAGAAATTTCCGTACCAAATTTTCACTAATAAAACATCTAGACAAAAGATTAATGGGAAACAGAAGACTTGAACAACACTAGATATTACTATACCTGACAAACATATAGAGAATATTTTATTCAACAACAGTAGTATATACAACTTCTCAAGTACAACTTTCTCCAGGTAGAGAATAAACACTTTTGAATAATTTTTAAGACCAAAATCATACAAAATATCTTCTCAAGCCACAACATAATGGACTTAGAAATCAGTAACAGGAAGAAAATTAAATATCAAACAACATGGTGTTTAACAACCAGTGTGTTAAAGAAAAAAAATTATTAGGGAAATTAGAAAATATTGAGAGATAAATGAAAATAAACACTAAATTATCAAAATAATGATACACAACAAAAGAAGTTCTTAGAAGAAAATTTACAGCAGTAGACATCTACATTTAAAAAGAAACAAGTGCTTGAATCAACATAACTTTACAACCTAGGAACTAGCAAAAGAATATCAAACTAAACTCAAAGACAATAAATGGAAGCAGAGATAAATGAAAAAAGAGAATTAAGTCCAATAGATTCTGGCAATACAACAAACAATGACACCAAATATTGGTTCTCTGAAAAGATCAACAAAATTGACAAATGTCTAGCAAGACAGACTAAATAAAAAGAAAAAGAGAAGACACCAATAACTAAACTCAAAAATGAGAGCAGGGACATTACCACTAAAGCCTCTCTTTATTTAGGTCATCTAATTTATTGGTGTACAATTGTTTATAGTAATCTTTTATAATCCTTATTATTTCTTATCTACCCTTCTATGGATTACAAATCCTCTCACAGTTTGATATCCGCCAGCTTCTTATTACTTTCTCTTTGTGTATGTTGTAGATCCTTCCAGTGATCTCTCTGCTAGGTTCCATTACTCTCCCCTTACTCCATTTGGGCTGTGATTATTCACCTGTAATTTTGGTTCTTTCTTCTGCAGAGAATCGGTCACTGACATCTGTTGTCAGCCAACTGGAGAAGCACTCTGATGCCTCAAGCTATGGACAGATCTGTGGGATGTGCAGTGACTTGGCTCTGTTCTTAGCTCCAGAGAAGAGCAATGTTGGGCAGAGCAGGACCAAGCTGACCTGTCCCCTGGTCCCCTAGCAGCAGGTGCAAGCACAACTTCTGATGAGGTTGGCAGAGGACTAATAGACACTCTGTGAGGTTTCCTTGGTAATAAATAGCCTTAGTGTGGTGGTTTTCTCAAATATCAGCTGTAGTAGTAATGTACTAGCCATGTGAACAGGCTCAAGACTTCCTGTCCAGCTGGGGTGATATGAATAATGGTGTTAGCTGAGGTCACACAAAATATTTTTCCTTCCCAAAAGCTATGCTATTGTGTCAGCAGATGTTGTAATGGGCTGTGTGTATTGGCCTCTGGCCAGTAGGTGGTACTTGCAAAAGACAGCCAGCATCAGTGGTAGCTATGAGATTTGTAGTTGGCTTATGTTACCCAGGGGAACATGTAGAAGAATGAAATTGAATGCCTATCTCTTACCATAAACAAAAATTAACTCAAGATGGATTAAAATCTCAAATCTAAGACTTGAGACCATAAAAATTCTGGATGAAAACCTATGAAAAACTCTTCCAGACATTGGCCTAGGCTAATAATTTAAGCAATTTCAACAATAACAACAATTGACAATGGGACTTAATTAACTAAAAGAACTTCCACACAGCAAAAGCAACTATGAGCAGAATAACTAGACAACTTGTAGAATAGAAAAAAATATCTGCAAACTATACCTCCAACAAAAATCTAATATCCAAAATCTACAAGGAACTCAAACAAATCAACAAGAAAAAAACAAATAATCCCAAGAAAAAGTAGACAGGCAAGTCACAGCAGCTCACTCCTATCATCCCAGAATGTTGGGATGCCAAGGCAGAAGGAGCACATGAGCCCAGGAGTTCGAGACCAGCCTGGGCAATATGGTGAAACTTTATATCTACAAAAAGAAAAAAGAAAAAATTTAGTGGGACATAGTGGCACATGGCTGTAGTCTGAGCTGCTCAGGAAGCTGAGGGAGTGGAAGGATCATTTGAGCCCCAAAGATTGAGGCTGCAGTGAGCTGTGAGCAAACCACTGTACTTCAGCCTGGGCAACAGAGTATACCCTGTCTCAGAAAAAAAAAAAAAGAAAGAAAGAAAGAAAAAAAAAAAAACTGGGCAAATGGCATGAACAGATATTTCTCAATAGAAGATATACAAATGGCAAACAAACATTAATTTTTTTGAAGTTCAACATCACCAGTAACCAGGGAAATGCAAATTAAAATGACAATGAGGTACCACATTTACCCTAGTCAGAATGACCATTATTAAAAAGTCGAAAAAACAATAGACGTTGGTGTGGGTACAGAGAAAAGGAACACTTATACACTGCTGGTGGGAATGTAAATTAGTATAACCTCTATGGAAAACAGTATAGAAATTTCTCAGACAACCAAAAGTAGATCTATTATTCAATCCAGGAACCCCACTCTTGGTTATCTACCCAAAGGAAAAGAAGTCATTATATCAAAAAGACACCTGCACATGCCTGTTTATTGCAACACAATTTACAATTGCAAAGATATGGAGTAAATTTAAGTGCCCATTAACTTAAGAGTGAATGAAAAAATAAGACATATTATAAATGAGAACATGCAGTATTTGATTTTTCATTCTTGAGTTACTTCACTTGGTATAACAGCCTCCAATTCCATCCAAGTTGCCACAAAAGACATTATTTTATTCTTTTTATGATAGAGTGGTAGCATGAATGAACTATGCAGTTATCATGCTATGTGAAAAAGTCCAGTCACAAAAGACAAATACCGTATGATTTGATTTTTATGAAGTACCTAAAACAGTTAAATTCATAGACACAGAAAACAGGATGTTTTGGTTTGTTAGAATGGTTGCTAGGGGCTGGGAGGAGGGAGAAATTGTACATTGGGTATAGAGTTTCTATTTTGCAAGATGAAGTAATTCTGGAAATAGAGGTGATGGTTGTAAAACAATGTGAATGTACTTAATGTCCCTAAATTATGCATTTAAAATGTCTGATATAGCAACTTGTATGTTATGCATATTTTGACACACTTTTCAAAAATGTTTAAGGCTTATACATCATGACAAAGTAGAATCTATACCAGAAACGCAAGAGTGGTTCAACAAGAAAATCAATCACTTTAATACATCACATTATTAGCATGAAAGGAAAGAAACAATAATATGATTATCTCAAGAGAAGCAGAAGAAGCATAGGACAAAATTCAACACTCTTCAGGGTAAAATCACCCAAAAACTATGAACACAAGGAAAATTCATTATCATAATAAAATATATTTATAAAAACTCCAAAGGTACTTCATACTAAATTGTGAAAGTCTAAAAGCTTATGCCCTAAAATCAGGGAGGAAAAAAAAATGTATACACTTTCACCACTACTATTCAGTGTAATACTTAAAGTCCAAACCAGAACAATTAGGCAACCAAAAGATATAAAAGGCATTTAGATAACAAAGGAAGATGTAAAACTATTTCTATTTAAAGATAACAGGATTCTATATAAAGATAAGTCCATACAATTCACACAAAAAAACTAGAGCTAATAAGTTATATTAGTCCATTCTCATGCTGCTAATAAAAACATATCTGAGACTTGGTAATTTATAAAGAAAAGAGGTTTAATTGGCTAGGGATGCCTCAGGAAACTTACAGTCATGGTGGAAGGGAAAGCAAGAGGATATGTTTATGTCCTTCTTCCCAAGGCAGCAGGAAGGAGAAGAATGAGAGCTGAGCAAAGGGGGAAACCCCTTATAACACCATGAGATCTCAAGAGAACTTACTCACTATCATGGAAATATCATGGGGGAAACTGCTCCCATGATTCAGTTACCTCCTTCCAGGTCCCTCCCACCACATGCGGGGAATATGGGAACTATAATTCAAGATGAGATTTGGGTGGGGACACAGACAAACCATATCATAACTGTTTTAGGCAAAATCTCAGAGTATAAGATCAATGCAAAACTCAGCTGTGCCCCAGCAATGAACAATCTGAAAATGAAATCAAGGAAATAATTACATTTGCAATAGCATGCAAAGGAATGAAAGCTCTAAAAATCTATAAACAAGGAGGTGAAAGATTCTCACACTGAAAATAATCAAACGTTGCCTAAAACAATATAAAAATATCTAAATAATTAAAAAACTCATACTCTAGGGTTGAAAGACATAAGATTGTTAAGATGGCAATGCTCCCCAAAGTAATGTAAAGATTCAGTGTAATCACTATTAAAATTCTAATGGCCTGTTTTGCAGAAATGGGAAAATCAATCCAGAATTTATATGCAACTACAGGGAATGGAATCAATTTCCAACTTGAAAACTTCGAAACAAAGCTATATTAGTGAAAGCAGTGTGGTACTGGCATAAGGAAAGACAAGATTAATGGAATAAAATTTAAATCCCAACATAAATGTAAACATCTAAAAGGTAAAATCCCAAACATAAATGTAAAAATGAAAATAGTGTGGTACTGGCACAAGGAAAGAGAAGAGCAATGGAATAAAATTTAAATCCCATTAAATCCCAAACATAACTGTAAACATCAATAGCCAGTTCATTTTCAACAAGCATCCCAAGACCATTCAATCTAAAGGAAGAGTTTCTTCAACAAACAGTGCTGCAACAATTTGATAACCAAATGCAAAAGAATGAAGTTAGACTCCTACCTCATTCCATATGCAAAATATAACTGCAAGTGGATGAAAAACTCAAATATGAGTTAAAACTATAAAATTCTTAGAATAAAACATAGGGGTAAATATTAATGCCTTCAGATTTGGCAATGAATTCATAGATTTGACGCTAAAGCAGCAAAAGATTAAATAGATAAACTGGACTTTAGAAAAGTAAAATGTTTTTGTACATCAAATCAAAAAATAGAGAAAAAAGGAAACAAACAAAATAAATAAAATAATAAAAATAAAATGTTTGTACATCAAAGAACATAATTAAGAATGTGAAATCACAACCTACAGAATGGAAGAAACTATTTTTCTTATCATACATACATAGGGATTTAATGTTCAGAATGCACAAATAATTCTTACAGTTCAACAATAAAATGATAAGCAACTCAATTAAAGAATGCACAAAGGATTTGAATAACATTTCTATAAAGGACATATGAAAATAGGAAAAAATATATGAAAAGATGTTCATTTTCATTGGTCATTAAGTATATATAAGTCAAAATCACAATGAAATTCCACTTTTCACTGACACAAAATACTGTAAAATTAAAAAATACTGACAGATGGAAAAATAGGAACCCTCAAATATTGCCAGTGGAATTGTAAAATGGTGCATTCAGTTTACAAATGTTAATTGCTTCTCAAAAAATTAGACATAAAATTACCACATGACCCAGAATTAACACTCCTAGGACTATACCCAAGGAAAATGAAAGTATGTCCATGAAGAAACTTGTAACAAATATACATAGCAGCATTATTTATAAAAGCCATAAGATGAAAATAACACAAATATACACCAACAGATGAATAATAAACAAATTGTTATGTGTACATGTATAATGGAATATTAGCCATAAAAACCCAAAAATGCTGACACATGCTACAACTTTTTGGAGCCTCCATGTCATTATGGTAAGTGAAAGAAGTCAGAAACAAAGGTCACATATGCTAGCAATAGGGAAATCCATAGAGACAGAAAGCAGATTACTATTTACTACATGATGAGGTGGGAATGAGATGTGATCATTTAATGACTATAGTATATTTTTACAGAGTGATAAGTTTTGAAAGTAAAGAGAGCTGTTAATTGCACAGCATTGTGGTTACATTAAATACCAATAAAGTATACACTTTAAATTGGATAATGTATGGATTGTGAATTCCACCTCAATCTTTAAATGTCATAATTCATTGAATCAATCTACAGATTTAATGCAATTCTTGTCAAAATTCCAACTGAATTCTTTGGGGAAATGAACAAGCTTATCTTAAAATTCATGTGGAGACTCAACGAACCCGAAATAAACCAAATAGTCTTCAGAAGAACAAACTTGGCCGGGTGTGGTGGCACATGCCTGTAATCCCAGCACTTTGGGAGGCAGAGACAGGCCAATCACAAGGTCAAGAGATCGAGACCATCCTGGCCAACGTGGTGAAATCCTGTTTCTACTAAAAATACAAATATTAGCTGGGCGTGATGGTGTGCATCTGTAGTCCCAGCTACTCGGGAGGCTGAGGCAGGAAAAGCACTTGAACCTGGGAGTCAGAAGTTGCAGTGAGCCAGGATTATGCCACTGCACTCCAGGCTGGCAATAGAGCAAGACTCCATCTCAAAAGAAAAGTAAAAATACAAATAAAAATTAAAAAAAAAATAAAAGAACAAACTTTGAGGACTCTCATTTCTTGATTTTAAAACTTGATAGTATGGTATCAAGCTATTGCATTTAAGATGTAGCTATAGTAATTTATCTATAGTAATTCAGTATAGTAATTCAGCTATAGTAATTAAGATTTCAAAATGATGTATTACTGGCATAAGGACAGAAATAGATCAATTGGGAAGAATTGGGAGCCCACAAACAAACTTTCCCCTTTATAATCAATTGGTGTTTGGTAAGATTGCCAAGACAATTCAGTAGGAACAAAAAGAGTTTGTTCAATAAACAGTGCAGTGACAACAGGATTCATGCTTACAGGTTACCTGAGAGACACCAACCTCTAACTCCTTATTGGTGCAAATTCACTTTAGGTTGCACCAAATTCGGGTTTCTCTGCTCCATCCACCTACTCTTTCTTACCATATACCTCTCCACAAACTACTCAACCCATCTGAAACCTCTCTCCTGTCCCTTACTGTGAATAATTTAAGGTATATTTCAATCTATGGGACATTCAGGAAGTCCACCTTGGTTAAGCCATTCTTTTCCATTCTCACATATATTATGTGTAATGATAATGCCCATATTCAATTTATGGTAATATTTTATATTTGCTACCTCATTTGTAATTGCTTCCCTTTGGCTGCAGTGTCCATTCTATTCTCCTCTGGTAGATTATTTTTATTTGAAGAAGAATGTCAATGTATTCTAGCCATTTGATAATCTTATGTTTTCCATGATGTTTACTGCAGACACATAAATACTATATATTCTTAAATTGCTAATCAAGCATTATGGGTCTGACCATTTAAACATTCCTAATAATTAGAGAAGGATTTAATGAAGCACGAAATGGAAAAGAAACCAAAATGCTGATCTGTTGCAAACATCTTACCTGCTCCATTTTAATCAGGAAGCAATCAATAAAGTCCCGAGGATTGTTAATGTCCAGTGATTCTTGGTGTTCTTTTACTTTCTCCAAAATATAACTTTTTATAAAAGCACCATTTTTAAGGAATTTGTTGTGAGTCCCTGGGAAGTAATCGATGAGAAAAGGAAAACTATTGCAAACCTTAAAAAAAAAAAATGATTAAATATAAACACATCATAAAGACATACGTACCATACACCAAGTCCTGATTAGAAATTATAGCTATAAATATAAATAATATATGGTATAGATCTTAATGGGTAAATTTTTATTGTGAATGTACAGCAGTTCTCTCTACTTACAGAAAGATTTGAGGGAGAAAATTCTGACCAGAGAATAGAAGATGAGAGTTATTTTCTATATAATATATTATTTTTATTGAATAAAAGTATCTTTATGTCAATTTTCTCATTTTTACAACAATTCTTGCCTACAACCTTGAAATATAAGACGGTATAAAGTACTGTGATTCACATTTAGTAGATGACACCAATGTTAAGGGAGTTTGGTCAACATGATTGGAGCACAAAGATAGTCCCTGCTATTTTCATTTCTACATAGCAGCCTCAAAAATGGAACAAGTATTTTAGAAATTGGAGGCGCTCAAAGATACCTTGAATCCCAACTGTACACCTGAGCAGTTAAGTGACTTCTGTACAATCACACAACTATTATTCAGGCAGAGCGTAGGGCATGCTAACAGCACAGGGTAAAATTGGGATGTTTGTTTCTGGTTCATACACTATAAAGCCAATTATTTTGTCATTCCTAATCCAGTTACCTCATCAGCCAGGATCCCAAATGGAGCACCAAACACCCCTGCCCTACTCAGTGTTTTCTGGTAGCTTCTAGGGTCACCATTTTTTTTTTTTTTTTTTTCTTGAGACGGAGTCTCGCTCTGTTGCCCAGGCTGGAGTGCAGTGGTGCAATCTCGGCTCACTGCAAGTTCTCCCTCCCGGGTTCACACCATTCTCCTGTCTCAGCCTCCTCCTGAGTAGTTGGCACGACAGGCGCCTGCCACTGCGCCCGGCTAATTTTTGTATTTTTAGTAGAGACGGGTTTCACCTTGTTAGCCAGGATGGTCTCGATTTCCTGACCTCGCGATCCACCTGCCTCGGCCTCCCAAAGTGCTGGGATTACAGGCGTGAGCCACCGCACCCGGCTTATTCTTTCTTCTTGAAGGAGATATTCCCTTCCCAAATTAGGATATTTCTGCCAAGTAGTATGGTGAAGAGGTCTCTAAGTGTGAACTGGAGGACGAAACTAGTGAGTAATGGAAGCCTTCAGAAAGGGCCCAGATGTCCATGGAATGACATGGGCATGCTTTTGGGCGGTCATCAAAGTACAGAAACAGGGCTTTGGGGTTTAGTAGGAAAGCCACGAGTCGGGAAGCTAACAGACTTGAAAGCCAGGCCAATATTCAGGCATTAAGTTTATTTGTGTAAAATGAAAGGCTCAGTCATCTTTCCCAGATGTTTACTTGAATTTCTGGGGAGGACTGTGGCGTTCAAACATGCACTTCAAGGATTAGTTCACACAGAATTTTGGACTTAAAAGAAAAGAGAGTGATTTTTTGGGAAGATAAAATCCTGGCCTCACCTGGATCCATGGGGTGCTTGCAATCCTGAAGTTCTCATTGAATCTTTCCATTAAGGTAAGAAAATTCTTATCTTCATACTGAAATCGATTTTGGAAAACAATGGAGCAGATCACATTGCAGGGAGCACAGCCCAGGATGAAAGTGGGATCACAGGGTGAGGCTAAAGGATTGGAAACAACTTTAAAATTCAATTAAAATATAAATAATTTTAAAATATGCATTTGTTAAGATGTAAAGGAAATTTAGAAATTGTAAGCAATTCCTGACAAATTCCTCTTGCACCTCAAAAATAAAAATCAGCATATGTGAAATCAGCGCATCAGTTTTACCTCAAATCTGAGTGGAGCATAATAACCTAGATGGTTAAAGACTGGCATTTCACATGTGGCAATTCACACCCACTGCCTTTATTTAAACCCTTATAACCCAAGGTGTCTGCTATTTTGGAATTAAAAGAAGACGTTCTAAAAACTCTAATTGCGTTTTTCAAGCAGAATCACATCTGTCTGCAAAGCCTGTGGACAATAAAGCACAAAGGGAGAGAAAAGTTGAGGACCTAGAAACTTTTTATACATAATAAATAGCTAAAAGAATTGTGTTACATTAGTAAAGAGGAGCTAAAGTTAGAGAGACTGTGGGTGAATTCACGTGGTTGAAGAAAAAAAAATGTAAAAAGCAGAATACGTCCATGTTATACGAGAAGAAAAACTAATATAAATGAACTATAAACATGAAAGTGATTTTCTTATCCAAAAAATAAAAAATAAAATGAAAACTTTTTATTTCAATATAAATCCCAGTAAGGCAAACAAAAAGTAAAAGTAAACTGATAATGGAGACTTTTTATTTCTTATTTCAATGTTTAAAACAATGAATTTCATTTCTTAGGAACTATTGTTTATTATTCCCAGTCATGCTCCAAATTTAATTCATTTGGACAAAACCACTCTTGAGGATTCTGGGACATTGTTCCATATAGCCATCAAGATAAGCATGTTTTAATAAATTTTTAAATTTTCACCATATGTTAGAGTAAGTATATCATTTTATGGGTAAATAAATTAAATTATAAGAAAGGTTTTCTTTTTTAGTAGGGGGGGTTCTCTAAGTGAAATTGTTGTAATCAAGTGATGAATAAACTTTATATGTAAAGAGTTCCCAAATTCACATCTATATATCCTAAATAAAGTGAAGTAAATTGAAAGTGTTCTAAATAAATGAAAGGACATTAAACAACAGGAAACCTGTTGAGTTAGCTGCTTTCAAGCTGGGTTCCTGTAAACATAACAGTGTTCTAAGCTTTCAGAAAAAGTTTTATTTTAGCTGAGGGCATGGAGGGTAATTTCAGAAGCCTTGAGGATTGTATGTGTGCATGTGTTTATGTGTTTACTGAGGTAAAATTTGATTTTCAGTCTTTCCATTCACTGCGCTTAGAAGAGATAATTTTTTTAAAGTTAATTTGGAATCCTAGCTGATATTCAGATTCACTGTGACAAGCCCCTCATAGGTAAGTAGAGTTGGCATGGGGAGGAAAGGAATTACCATAAATGTCCAAGTTAAAATCCAATAAACAAGAGGAAAAGATAAGCAAAACTGAAAGCAGAGCCTAATTACATTTAAGAAAAACAGAATAAAGAGTTATTCATAATAGTTAAACAGATCATTTATAAATTGGTATTTATATATTTTACTGAAACATACCATAGCATATGCTTACTCAAAATTTATAAATTGCTACAATAAGTAATGGTTAATAAAAAATAATTAATCCTGATATTTTCCAAATAATACCGTATTTCCTGAGAAATAACAACTGAGAACTGCACTGAGATACAATTAAACAGGTAAAACCATACATAGTATCACCACTGGCCAAAACTATAGGCATGGACCTGGGAGAAATCCCCAGACATGTCAGTGAGTTTGACCATATTAATAAAGTTCAGTTAAATGAAAGCACATGTCACTTGGTTCATGTTCCATAAGGGTGTGATGGGGTAATTCCCACCATGTTCACTAGCCAAGTATTTTCTAGTGAAATGTTCTGAAAGCTGGAACCCAGGTTTATGCTATAGGGGAAATATTGCTGTTTAATGCTTTTCAAAAATGAACGGAAGACCTGCATTTATGATTTCTAATTTGAAAACAAGGAAACAAAATTGAGGAGAAAACAGGATTAAATGACCTTTTATACCCACACTGTGTGCATTATCATGCCTGTACACCCACAAAGACACACACAAGCTCCCTTTTCTCTCTGCTTTAAACCTCCCTCCACCACTCGGGGGCTGACAACCAGGATGCTCAATGAAGATCTGACCATCCTTGAAATGTACCAAGGACATCCTTAGTAAAGAGAGCCGACTGTTAAGGTCAGTGATGCAGAGTAGAGTCACTCACCGTTGGTTTTTCTCAACTCCTCCACAATACAGCAGGCTTCCTTTTGAACGCAGTCCTCAATGCTTCTCTTACCCATCCCAAAATTTCGCAAGGTCAAAAGAGAGAAACGCCGCATCTCTTTCCATCTCTTTCCAGTGCTGAAAATGATTCCTAACAAAAAAAGAACAGAAACTAGGAGGGGATTCTCAGGTAAAGAAGATGAAGATGAAACTCAACAGCCATGCAGATGGGCTAAGCTCTGCCTTCAAGTCTCTGCTTTTCATCCTCCTAACCCTAATTACCAATGCTGACACAGGCACCTGCACACCTACCATGCCCTTTCTGACTTCTTTCAATTAGTGGCAAAGCACCTCTCCCGGAAAACTTCTCTCCATGATCAATCAGGGCTTCCTTCAGAGCTTCATATCCATGCAAAACCACAGTGGGCTTTAGGCCAAAATACACAGTGAACACAGGGCCGTAGAGTTTTGAGAACTGGGAAAGGAGATGCAAATAGCAGCAAAATAAGTGGCTGTTTGGTTCAAATATTATGCATGATTCAGACTGATATTATCATTGTATAGTTTAATGTTTATATTTATTACACACAGATTTGATATTTCTGAATTTTATACATAAATGTGATGGTGATTGTTATAGCTGCCATTTTAGATGGCCTGTGACATGCCATGTAATGACCCAGGCAATTGGTGCACAAGTCATGGTTCATCCTCACTTTAACACATTCAGCACATTTATTCGCCCTGTTTTATAAATAAAGAAACGGAGGTCAGGAGAACTCCAAATTCATTTTCAGAGTCCCACAGGTAGTCTATAGAAGCTCCAAACTGGAACTTCTGCTAATTTAAACTCTGATGCTTGAGCAATTTATCAGTCCCCCGTGTCCACCTTGAGACCAATACCCAGCTGACAATTTTAGTGTCACCTGGAAGGCTCCAACAGTAAGGATTCTGACTCAGCAGTCCTGTGATGAACACTAGTAATCCATATTTTATAAGGCACTCCAGGTGATTCTAATGCCAAGTCAAGTTTTTAACTGCTGCTACTGCCAATACAGAAAAAGTAAGCACCACGGAGACAGAAACAGGACATTCAGCATCTGCTGGAAGAACAATGTCTTCCATCCTCCAGCAACCTTAGCCACAGATGGCAGCTTTATGCAGAATTCAAAAGAACTCTGTTACCACCAGTTGGTCCCTGACTGAATATGTCTTTCTTTCATCTACTTATGTTGATCCTGAACCCATAGCTGTTGCCTTCACATTAAGCATTAATTTATTCTTCAGAGAACTTCAATTTTCATAGCAATTCTGAATAAAACACATGATTAATAGAATAGATGACTTATTGGATGACAACTTTAAACTCATACACTTTCCTTACAATTTACCTTCAGCCAAAAATTAGAGCAAAGTGGTATGAAGCAAAAAAGAGAACCATCACTCCAAACTTTTTCCACTATATTGATTTGATTCTACCATATACTGACCAAAATGTTTCTCCATTCACAAAATGCATTAACTCATCCCACTATTTCCCACAATGAAGAATGGAAAAGACAAGATAAATATCAAAGTTTGCAGGGAGTATTTTGCTTTACAGTGATCCATTTTAATAGTGTGGTACCAGGAATATATTTTATTTAAAAATAGAAGTCAAAGAACTTACCCTTTTCAAGTCACTGGAAGAATATAAAGCATACTTACATTGCTGAAAGATTTGCTGATATTCCTAATATCTAACTGTAGGATATTTCCAATAATAGGGAGAGGAGTGGGGCCAGGAGGGAGCTTCCCTCTCCCAGATCTCTGTCTCCAGAGTGAAAGGAGAAGCAAACAGGAGAGACAGAGCACCAGGACCACAAAAGGATCCATTGAAGCCTTTTCTTCTTACTAAGACAACTGGCAGCTTGCACTGCAAGCCTTTTATATCTCTCCCCGCTAATTCAGGCATGCCTCGTTAACATGTAAGGTGACCAATCACCTAGATACACGTTATGCTATTTTCTGAATGGACTTTGGCTCATTGAGCAATTAAAAATATTTTTTAGTCTTGTTGTCTTTTTCTTTCCAGTGTCCACCTAGGACACTGTGGTTTCATTGCATTGGATTGGAGTCAAGGTAGTGATAATTAAAAACATGAAAGACCCTGGTTGTTTCAATGTGCAAAGATGATGGAGAAACACTGAAGTCATTTAGACTGGATGCTAGAAAATCACTCAAAAGTCAGTATTCTCACATTAATGACCAGTTGGGAATTTATGACTTTGAGAGAAATCAGTGTATTCTATGCTTCATATAAAGAAAAATGTATCTTAATGCTACTTCAAATAATAGGAAACTTTGATAACGAAAGCCTTTCAGATATTTAATATAATTGACTAAAAATACATCACTCTAATATCATTAAAAAGTCAGGAAACAACAGGTGCTGGAGAGGATGTGGAGAAATAGGAACAATTTTTACACTGTTGGTGGGATTGTAAACTAGTTCAACCATTGTGGAAAACAGTATGGTGATTTCTCAAGGATCTAGAACTAGAAATACCATATGAGCCAGCCATCCCATTACTGGGTATATACTCAAAGGATTATAAATCATGCTGCTATAAAGATACATGCACACGTTATCTTTATTGTGGCACTATTCACAATAGCAAAGACTTGGAATCAACCCAAATGTCCATCAGTGTCAGACTGGATTAAGAAAATGTGGCACATATACACCATGGAATACTATGCAGCCATAAAAAAGGATGAGTTTGTGTCCTTTGTAGGGACATGGATGCAGCTGGAAACCATCATTCTCAGCAAACTATCGCAAGAACAGAAAACCAAACACCCCATGTTCTCACTCATAGGTGGGAACTGAACAATGAGATCACTTGGACCGGGAAGGGGAACATCACACTGGGGCCTATTATGGGGAGGGGGGAGGGGGGAGGAACTGCATTGGGAGTTATACCTGATGTAAATGATGAGTTGATGGGTGCTGATGAGTTGATGGGTGCAGCACACCAACATGGCACAAGTATATATATGTAACAAACTTGCACATTATGCACACATACCCTAGAACTTAAAGTATAATAATAATAATAAAGAAAAACAAAAACAAGAAAAAAATAAGAAAAAATAATACATCGCTCTAGACATGAAATAGCAAAAATTACTCATACATCTTTAATGACCAAATTATTAGCTAATAATTAGCTAATAAATCAAATTATTAGCTAATAAATTTACAGGCCTTTCATCATTAAGTTAAACACTGCAAGACAAAGATTATCATTTTTTTATTTTTCAAATGAGGAAAGAGAAACTCTGGGAGGACAGGACACCTGTCAGTGCCACACAGCTGATAGGTGGTAAAACTGGCATATGAGCAGAGATCTTCTAATGCCCATTGGGGTGCATTATCACTTACACCAGAGCTGGCTCAAGAACAATTTTAGAAAAACAAAACAAACCCCTAGATATTAGTTACTCTAAAGATACACCACGTTGACTCTCTCCAGAAAGCAACAGGCTTCACATTAAATAGAGGCTCATTTGTCTAGAAGAATAAGAGGACCAGAGATGCTCAAAGGAAGGAATAAAAATTAGAGTCCTCTCCTCTGCATCACCATATAGTGAAAGTTGTCAGCATTATTGAGGAAAAGGTCAATTTCAGATAATTTATTGGAGAGAACTTGAGAATCTGTGGCTTCTCCACCTCTCAGTCACCTCCAGACATGGCTGCTTCTGTTGTTTTTGGTCTGTCATTGTAAAAAATAATAGAATGCAATAATGCACAGCAAGGAAGAGAAAGTGATACACAGAACAACAGCTGTGGATTCAATAGATGATGGGAGGTAGAAAAATCATTGAATGGACCCAGAGCACAAAACTATCACTATGTGCAGACTTGAATGGAAACTGATATTCAGTGGTCATGAAGATCTAAATACAACTAGATTTATACATGTTACTAGATCACCAATGACAAAGTGTGTGTGCAAAGCCATGTTCTGAAAAGATATCATAATACTGATTTTACATTGACTAGTGCAGTAATTTCCAGCTTTTTAATTAATAAAAATTTAAGACCCACATATACAGTGTTTTATTATGTTTACAGAGATAATGAAAAATTTACAGAGAATTTTCATGCTGATCACATATATTTCTATTCTTTCAATTATTCCCACTTTAGAGAGGAGAAACTGGGCCATGGAGATTCAGTACTTTGGCCAAGGACACAAAGAATACATGTGGACAAGCTGGAGCTGGAACCAACAACTGCTGCATCTTGCTGCCTTCTCTCTATCCTAAAAATTCATTTCAACTATATCACCAAGAACTACTGAAATTCAGTATTTCAGGACTGATCTAATTAGTGACTTTCAAAACAAACATTAATTTAGTTAATAATTCCAGCACCAGTTGAGTAAAATGTGGGTCAGAAGAGTTTGGTTTTATTACCTTTAAATCGTGAGTGAGTCCAGGTCCTCATGAGCCCTTTATCCAGGGCAAAGAGAAGCAGTAATTTACTGCCTGGCTCATGTAGCTATAAACTCTAAAAGAATCAAACTAGCTTAGAGCAATAAATGTATTCCTCAAGAGATAGTTGTCCTTGCTCCGCTCCTCCTTTCTTCAGCTGAGGTAGGGCTCCTGCCTTGACAGTTTCTTTAATAGAATGAAAGAAATATAGATAATTTAGAGACAAAAGGGGTCTCTGAGACCAACTAATCTAAATTGTGTATGTGTGTGTGTGTGTGTGTGTGTGTGTTTTGTTTAGAAATTAGCACTTGGTGACTCAGTGAGTTAGAGTGTCATTAATGCATCAATGCAAGATTTTGCATTAGAATCCAAGTTTCCCTCCTTGCTGCTTCAGTGACGTCTCACATCTCATCCTACAGAATCCCCACCTCAGTCCAAATGATCAATAGGGTATCGATATTAAGCCTTCTGCAGTCACAGAATGATGCTAATCTCAGCTTTGCTGGAGTGGTGAATTGGAGAGTTTTTAAAGAAATTAATATAGTTAATTTTTACAGCGGCTTTAAGTTTCCAGCAACACTAAGTGGAAAGTATACAGTTCCCACTAACTCCTTCCCAGCACCAACACATGGTCTCCCACAATCAACAACCTTATTATTGAGGTTAATTAATTATGGTTAATAAATCAACAATCAGACATAATCATCAACCAAAGTTCATAGTTTACAAAGGATTCACTCTTTGTGTTGTACATTCTACAGATTTTGACTAGTGTATAATGCCATATATCCACCACCGTAGCATCATACAGAATCGTTTCACTGCCTAAAAATCTCAGTGCTCTGCCTATTTTTTTTTTTTTTAAGACGGAGTCTCGCTCTGTCGCCCAGGCTGGAGTGCAGCGGCGTGATCTCGGCTCACTGCAAGCTCTGCCTCCCGGGCTCACGCCATTCTCCTGCCTCAGCCTCCCAAGTAGCTGGGACTGCAGGTGCCCGCCACCACGCTTGACTAATTTTTTGTTATTTTTAGTAGAGACGGGGTTTCACCGTGTTCGCCAGGATGGTCTCGATCTCCTGACCTCGTGATCCACCCGCCTCAGCCTCCCAAAGTGCTGGGATTACAGGCGTGAGCCACCCCGCCCGGCCCCTGCCTATTCTTTATGCCTTTCCCTGCTAGTCTTTAGTAACAAGTGAACGTTTTAGTGTTGCCATAGTTTTGCCTTTACTAGATTATTATATAGTTGGAATCACACAGCATGTAGCCTTTTCAGGTTGGTATAATTCATTTACTAATATGCATAAGATTTCTCCGTATCTTGTCATACCTCAAAAGCTTATTTCTTTTTACTACTAAATAATAATAAAATAGTATTTCCTTATACTGATGTACCACATTTGTTGTCTGTTCATCTATTGAACATCTTGGTTGCTTCCAATTTTGGCAACAATGAATAAAGGTCCCGTGAATGTCCATGTGCAAGTTTTTTGTGGACATAATTTTTCAACTCATTTAGCAAATGTCAGAAGCACACCAGCTGGATCATACAGTAAGCACATTTTTGTTTTGTAAGAAATCACCAATTTCTTATTGTTGAGCTTTAAAAAAATCTTTGAATATTTTGGATAATAATATTTTACAAGATATATATTTTTGGAATTATTTATTCTCATTGAACTTAACTTCTCATTCCCGTAAAAGTGTCTTTCATAGAGTAGAAGTTTTTAATTTTAATGAAGTCCAGATAATTGTTTTTTCTTTCATGTATTGTGCATTTGTTGTTGTATTTAAAAAACTATTGTGAGGCCAAGGTCATCTAGATTTCCTCTTATGTCATCTTCTCGGAATTTTATAGTTTGTGTGTTACATTATCTCTATAAACAAATTTCAGTTAACTTTTGTAAACAGTGTAAGGTCGACATCTAGATTCTTATTTTTGCAAAACAATGCTTAAGAAAAGTGGGACAAACAAAAAAGCTTCTGCACAGCAAATAAATAATTAAGAGTTAACAGCCTACAGAATGGGATAAAGTATTTGCAAATTGTGAATCCAAAAAAAAAAAAAAAGCTAATATCCAAAGTCTACAAGGAACTCAACTCAAAAGACAAAACAAATAGCCCCATTAAAAATTGGACAAAATTCCATTTGTCTTGAACTATTGTTGCATTTGCTTTTGAGGTCTTAGTCATGAATTCTTTGCCTAGGCCAATGTCAGAGAGGTTTTCCTAGGTTTTCTTTTAGGATTTTTATGGTTTCAGGTCTTACATTTAAGTATTTAATCCATCTTTAATTAATTTTTATATACAGTGAAAGACAGGGGTCCAATTTCATTCATCTGCAAGTAGCAAGCCAACTTTCCCAGTACCATTTATTAAATAGGATGTCCTTCCTACAGTGTATATCTTTGACAACTTTGTCCAAGATCTGCTGGCCATGGATATGTGGCTTTATTTATGGATTCTCTATTCTGTTCTAATGTAGGAATAAGACTTTAGGTTATTTTTTGGAATATTTAAAGTAGAAGTCACCTCTTTATTTCGGATTATATTTACTTTATTTTATTTTATTTATGTGGGTATATAGTAGGTGTATTTATTTATGGGCAACATGAGATGTTTTGATACAGGCATACAATGTGTAATAATCACAACATGAAGAATGGGCTCTCCATTTCATCAAGCATTTATCCTTTGTGTTACAATCCAGTTATACTCTTTTAATTATTTTTAAATGTATAATTAAATTATTAATGACTATATTCACCCTGTTCTGCTGTCCACTAGTAGGCCTTACTTCTTCTAACTATTTCGTGGAACCCATTAACTGCGCCAGATCCACCCCACCTTCCCACTACATCTCCCAGCCTCTGGTAACCATCCATTTCCTCTCTACATCACTGAGTTTAATTGCTTTGATATTTAGAACCCACAAATAAGTGAGAACATGCCATATTTGTCTTCTGTCTCTGGCTTATTTTGCTTAACATAATGATCTCCAGTTTCATCTATGTTGTTTCAAATGACAGGATCTCATTCTTTTTTATGGCTCAATAGTACTCCATGGTGTATATGTATTAATACCACATTTTGTTTATTCGTTCATCTGTTGATGGACACTTGGATTGTTTCAAAATCTTATCTCTTGTGAACAGTGCTGTGAGAAACACAGAAGTGCAGCTATCACTCCAATATACTGATTTCCTTTTGGGGGAATATGGACCCAGCAGTGGGTTCTTCATTGACCCAGTGGTCATTCAGTAGGACATTGTTTAATTTACATGTATTTGTGTAGTTTCCAAAATTCCTCTTTTTATTGCTTTCCAGTTTTATTTCACTGTGGCCAGAGAAGATGTTGTATATTATTTCAATTTTTTGAATGTTTTAAAACTTGTCCTGTGACCTAACATATGGTCTATCCTTGAGAATAATCCATGTGTCAAGGAAAGGAATGTGTTTCCTGGAGTCATTGGATCAAATCTGTAGGTATCTATTAGATCCATTTTGTCTACAGTGCAGATTAAGTCTGATGTTTCTTTGTTGATTTTCTATCTGGAAGATCTGTCCAATACTTAAAGCAGGGTATTGAAGACTCCAGAAATTACTGTACTAAAGCTTATCACTCTCGTTAGGTTTAATCATATTCGCTTTATATATCTAGGTGATGCACTCTTTGAAGCATATATATTTAAAATTGATATATCCTGTTTTTGAACTTTCCACTTTATCATTATATAGTGTCACTGTTTCTTCTTACAGCTTTTATCTTAAAATATATTTTGTCAGATATAAATAGAGCTACTTCTGCTCTTTATTGTGTTCCAATGGCATGGAATATCTTTTTGCATTCCTTTACTTTTAGCCTATCTGAAGTAACCAGATCTGATATTTTCAATATCTTTGTAGGGTGAAGTGTGTTTATGGTACACAACAGATCAATGAATCTTGTTCTATCATCCATTCAGCCAATTTATATCTTTTAACTAGAGAGTTTAGTACATTTACATTCGGTTTTATTTTTGATAAGTAAAGATATACTTCTGCCATTTTGTTATTTGTTTTCTGATTGTTTTGTGGTTTTCTCTTCCTTTCTTCCTTTCTATCATCCTTTTAATGAGGGTGAATTTCTCTGGTGATATGATTTAGTTTCTTGCTTTTCATGTTTTGCATTACTGTTGTATGTTTTTTGGTTTGAGGTTATTATGAAGCTTGCAAATACTATCTTATAACCCTTTATTTTAAGCTGATAACAACTTAACACTGTTTACATAAACAGTGTTATGAACAAGCAAGCAAAACTCAATAAAAACTATGTCTGAAATGCTTTTCTCCATTTTTAAACTTATTGTTGTTGCTATTTGTATCGTATTGTGTTCTATGTGTCTTGAAAAGTTTTCAGTCATTATTTTTGATTGGTTTATCATTTAGTCTTTCTACTTAGGATAACAGTAGTTTTACACACCACAGTTACACTGTTATAATATCCTGTGATTTTCTGTGTACTTACAATACCAGTGAGTTTTGCATCTTCAACAAAGTCAACAATAACAGTCAGAAAAGAACTCCCTATTGAATACAGTGTGCTGGGATAACTGACTAGCCATATGCAGAAGATTGAAACTGTCTCCCTTCCTTTCACCATACACAAAAATTAGCTCAAGATGGATTAAATACTTACACATAAAACCTAAAACAAAAACACCCTAGAAGAAAACCTAGAAAATACCATTCTGGACTTTGGCCTTAGCAAATAATTTTTGACTAAGTCTCCAAAAGCAATTTCAACAATAAACAAAATTAACAATGGAAAGCAATTAAGGAGCTTATGCACAGAAAAAGAAACTATCAAAAGTAAACAGACAATTCATAGAAAAATATAGTCAAAAATATGCATGCGGAAATGTTCTATTATCCAAAATCTCTAAGGTACTTAAAAAATTCAACAAACAGAAAACAAATAACCTCATTAAAAAGGGCAAAGGACATGAAAAGACACTTATCAAGAGAAGACATAGATGCAGCCAATAAATATATGAAAAAATTCTCATCATTACTTGCAATAACACCATCTCACACTTGTCAAAATGGCTACTATTAAGAAGTCAAAACCAAGATATGCTGGTGAAGATGTGGACAAAATGAAACATTTATACACTGTTCATGGGAATATAAACTAGTTCAGCCACTGTAGAAATCAGTGTGGAAATTACTCAATGAACTTAAAATAGAAATGCCATTTAACTCAGCAATTCAATTAATGAGTATATACCCAAAGGAAAATAAATTATTCTGCCAAAAACACACATGTATGTTCATTGCAGCACTATTCACAATAGCAAAGACATGTAATCAACCAAGATGCCCATCAATGGACTGCATAAAGAAAATGTAATACAAATGCATAATAGAATGCTGCACATCCATAAAAAAGAAAAGATATCATATCTTTGCAGCAACATGAATGCAGCTAGAGGCCATTATCCTAAGTGAACTGATGCAGGAACAGAAAACCAAATACTGTATTTCTTGCTTTTAAGTGGGAGCTACATATTGATTACACATGGGCACAAAGACAGAAACAACAGATACTGGGGATTGCTTGAGAGTGGAAAGGGCACATGGATTGGAAGGCTTCTTAATGGGTACTATACTCACTACCTGGATGATAGCATCATTTGCACATTAAGCCTCAGTTTACTGATGTTACTCATGTTACACACACAATTTACTCATGTTACAAAATTGCCCATGTACATCCTGAAAATAAAAGTAGAAAGAAGACTAACTAATTAAATAAATAAGCACCAGAAAAATTGGCCCCATAATTTTGTTTAAAAACTATTTTGGGTTTAGTTTTGATTTAGATGAGAGAATGGCATAAATTTAGAACTTTGATGTTTCATTATTATTTTGCTTTTTGTCTTAGTACAAGTTTTAGTGATTTTATGACTATATTATATTTAAGTTTTTGTGTTTTAGTGGGAGATTATTTGACATTTTATGAATAGCTGTATGTAAATTTTAAACCTTCTGAGACAATACAGTATATCAAGGAGCTATCATTATGACTATTAGGAGAATAATTTTAATAGTTTGAAGTCTTTTTTTGGTCAGGATTTTTATGAACCAAACTAATTAAAACGAAATAGATTAAAGAATGAGTTAGCTAAAGAGTCTATTTTTAACTAAATATTCCTAGTTTTATCGTTGAATTTTTATATTTGTCATATTTATGTGAATCAAGAAGTGTTAATAATTGGATAGTTTTTGTGTTCAGTCACTTCAGTAATTTAGAGTCATTTTGTTATTTTGTATGACTCTAGTAAGGGAATTTAAAGAAGTCCGTTATGTCATCATAGCCTTTGTGGTATAATTTGTTAAAGAGCCTATTATGAGGGATACATTTTTAATTATTGTTTTATATATTTCAAGTAACTATGGAAAAGGGATCTAACAAATGATGTCTATCTAGAGTAGTGAATGCCTTTTGTCAATTTTTTTTTTTTTTGAGATGGAGTCTTGCATTGTTGCCAGGCTGGAGTGCAGTGGTGTGATCTTGGCTCACTGAAACCTCCGCCTCCTGGGTTCAAGCGATTCTCCTGCCTCAGCCTCCTGAGTAGTGGGGATTACAGGCGTGTACCACCACACCCAGCTACTTTTTGTATTTTTAGTAAAGACGGGGTTTCACCATGTTGGCCAGGATGGTCTCCATCTCCTGACTTCCTGATCCACCCGCCTCGGCATCCCAAAGTGTTGAGATTACAGGTGTGAGCCACAGGGCCTACGATTTTGTCAATTTTTTAAAACAGTGTTATTGGTTAAGAGGAGTGGTCCAGTGTTTTGTTTTTTGACTGATTATGGAATAACAAAGGTACTATTCAATGTTTTTGCCCACAATGGCTCTTTTATTTTTATTTATTAAGCCCTAAGTTTATTGTGTATAAGGTTGATTGTGAAATATTTTATGCATGAAAGTATATCTTATGAGTATACATAAGATCCTCTATTTTAGTTTTAATTTTTATAGACACATAAGTAAGAAAAAAGAAGTAAGAGTCTCTGTGATGTTAGAGAAATCTTGATGTGTTATTTTGGGATCACTGTCTACATCTAGGATGTTATCTGAAAAACATTTACCTTTAGATTTGTAATAAGTGTATAGTTTTAAGAGTCTGGATGACCATTTTGAGTTGTGAGATTACAAACCTAAGGTTTCAGATCTCAAAGTTTTGTTGTAGTCTGGTCGGAAAAGGTCTTTGTTTGATGCTGTTTTAGAAGACCCAAATTTTAGGTTTTAGATTGTGACAGGTTTGATCATATTTAGTTAGTAAATTGTGAAAAGATTTTTTACCAGGGAAAATATATTTTGGTATAATGTATTACAGTCTCATAAAATTTAGTGATATTAGAGTGCAAGTATGAATGATATATGAGGATTTATTACTAGGGGCAAAGGCCTTTTAGTGACTATTTTATAAAGGGTTAACTTGTTTTTTGTTGGAAGTAGATCTGATTGCCATTATTCTGTGTTAGTTTTACTAATGCAATCTAATTGATTTAGTCAACCTTATCTAATATTATTGTATTTGTAATATTTTATAACTTTTATTGAAAGATATTGTTCAAAATGTCCTATGAGGGAAATGTGTTTTTAGCAACCTTTTAGTTACTGCTATAGTATTAGTCTTTTTGTATGGGGAAATTTTTAAGTAGCTAGAAAACATGCATTGAAAATAATAATTGAATGAAATAGCTCTAAAAATATCAAAATAGCCCATTAGGGTAGTAGAAATATATGTGAAGTTTTAGTTGTCTTTTTAAGATTGTGGATTTGACCAACTAAATTAGTCATTAATTATTTTAGTAATTTAGAACAGTAACTACACAAATATATACATATGTGTGTATATGTATATTATATATGTGTGTGTGTGTGTATATATATACATATATGTACACACTTAGATTATTTGTTTTTTTATCATGAGTAACAAAGTGCAGTTTTTAAAATAGTATAATAATGGAAGTTTTAAGGACTCAAGAAGGACCAGAAGGTATGTTGTATCTTTGTTCTCATTGGTTTCAAAGAACATCTTTATTTTTGCCTTCATTTCGTTATGTACCCAGTAGTCATTCAGGAGCAGGTTGTTCAGTTTCCATGTAGTTGAGAGGTTTTAATTGAGTTTCTTAATCCTGAGTTCTAGTTTGATTGCACTGTGGTCTGAGAGACAGTTTGTTATAATTTCTGTTCTTTTACATTTGCTGAGGAGTGCTTTACTTCCAACTATGTGGTCAATTTTGGAATAAGTGCGATGTGGTGCTGAGAAGAATGTATATTCTGTTGATTTGGGGTGGAAAGTTCTGTAGACGTCTATTAGGTTTACTTGGTGCAGAGTTGAGTTCAATTCCTGGATATCTTTGTTAACTATCTGTCTCGTTTTTCTGTCTAATGTTGACAGTGGGGTGTTAGAATTTCCCATTATTGTTGTATGGGTGTCTAAGTCTCTTTGTAAGTCTCTAAGGACTTGCTTTATGAATCTGGGTGCTCCTGTATTGGGTGCATATATATTTAGGATAGTTAGCTCTTCTTGTTGCATTGATCCCTTTACCATTATGTAATGGCCTTCTTCGTCTCTTTTGATCTTTGTTGGTTTAAAGTCTGTTTTATCAGAGACTAGGATTGCAACCCCAGCCTTTTTTTTTTTTTTTTTTTTTTTCATTTGCTTGGTTGATCTTCCTCCATCCCTTTATTTTGAGCCTATGTGTCTCTGCACGTGAGATGGGTCTCAGTGAACTCCCATTCACAATTGCTTCAAAGAGAATAAAATACCTAGGAAGTCAGAAGACAACAGATGCTGGAGAGGATGTGGAGAAACAGGAATGCTTTTACACTATTGGTGGGACTGTAAACTAGTTCAACCATTGTGGAAGACAGTGTGGCGATTCCTCAAGGATCTAGAACTAGAAATACCATATGACCCAGCCATCCCATTACTGGGTATATAGCCAAAGGATTATAAATCATGCTACTATAAAGACACACGCACACGTATGTTTATTATGGCACTATTCACAATAGCAAAGACTTGGAACCAACCCAAATGTCCATCAATGACAGACTGGATTAAGAAAATGTGACACATACACACCATGGAATACTATGCAGTCATAAAAAAAGGATGAGTTATTGTCCTTTGTAGGGACATGGATGCAGCTGGAAACCATCATTCTCAGCAAGCTATCGCAAGAACAGAAAACCAAACACCGCATGTTCTCACTCATATTTGGGAATTGAACAATGAGAACACTTGGACACAGGAAGGGGAACATCACACACCAGGGACTGTTGTGGGGTGGGGGGAGGGGGAAGGATAGCATTAGGAGATACACCTAATGTAAATGACCAGTTAATGGGTGTGGCACACCAACATGGCACATGTATACATATGTAACAAACCTGCACATTGTGCACATGTACCCTAGAACATAAAGTATAATAATAACAAAAAAAGAAGGACCAGAAAGCCCTCTAAGCTCTCTATGTATCTATGCTTAACACTGGATTTTCATCTTTTTATTTGTTTCTTTTTATTATGCTTTAACTTCTGGGATACACATACAGAATGTGCAGGTTTGTTACATAGGTATACATGTGCCATTGTGGTTTGCTGCACCCATCAACCTGTCATGTACATTAGGTATTTCTCCTAATGCTGTCCCTCCCCTACCCTCCACAGCTCCAAAGGCCCCAAAGTGTGATATTCCCTCCCCTGTGCCTATATATTCTCATTGTTTAACTCCTACTTATGAATGAGAACATGCCGTGTTTGGTTTTCTGTCCTTGTGTTAGTTTGCTGAGAATGATAGTTTCCAGCTTCATCCATGTCCCTGCAAAGGACATGAACTCATTCTTTTTTACAGCTTCATAGTGTTCCATGGTGTATATGTATCACATTCTCCATCTTTTTAAATACAAATTTTGTGTTTTGAATTTAGGTGTGCAATACTGTTTATTAAAAGGGTTACTATAGGCAATTGAACTCAGACCATGGAGTTTATTTAAATTATGTACCTTAATAATTTTAGCATTGGGTAATTTAGTCTGAAAATTTGACAGAGTATTCTTTGCTATTTGGTTATTATTATCTTTGTTTAGGTTAGAATTTTTATAAATGAGACAATCTCCTTATTAAAGTTTTGGGGATTTTTGTCTAGTCTAAATGATGTGAATATTAAAGTTATTAAAAACTTGTACTTAAAATCATTTGTCAGAATCCTTTTAAAGTTTTTTGTGTACCTCTTTGAAGACACAACGCTCCAGGATTTCACTTGTTTGTAAAGACCTTTTAGAAAAATATATTTGAATTAAGTAATTAACTGTGGGAATGATATAAAATGGCTACTGTTAAAGACAAAATTAACAGGGAAATTTGGTTAATTTTATGTCCCATAATAATTGCATAGGTCCCTGGACATGATGAATAATCCTTCAGTAGTATTTTTGAGTTAAATTTACTAATACTTTGTTGAGGATTTTCCATCAATATTCATCAGAGATATTGGCGTGTAGTTTTCTTTTTTTTTTTAGGTGTCTTTGTGTGGTTGAGGTATTATATAGTGACTTTCTTTGCCTCTTCTTATAGTTTTTGTCTTGAAACCGACGTTGCCTGATATAAGTGTAGCTACTCGTGCTTTTGTTTGATTGCCATTGGGATGAATTATCTGTTTTCATCCCTTTATTATCATTCTATATGAGTCTTTACAAGCAACATGTATTTCTTCAAGGCAACAGATCAATGGGTCTTGTTTTTCCATCCATTCAGCCACTCTGTATCTTTTGATTGGAGAGTTTAGTTCATTTACATTCAGTGTTATTATTGATAAGTGAAGACTTACTCATGGCATTTTGTGGTTAACTTGTTGTTTTGTGGTCTTCTCTTTCTTTTGTTCTCCCTTCCTATTTTCCGTTTAGTGATTTTCTCTGGTGATATGATTTAGTTTCTTGATTTTTATTTTTTGTGTATCTGTTGCATGTTTTTTGGTTTGAGGTTACCATGAGGATTCCAAATACTATAGTATAACCTATTCTTTTAATGTGATAAGAATTTAACTTTGTTTGAATAAACATCCAAAGAGACAACAAGAAATAATAATTATTTGCCTTAACTTTGTTCCTTCACTTTTGTTGTTTCTATTTATATCTTTTTGTATAGTCTGTCTTTAAAAGTTTTTGTAATTACTGTGTTTGCTCATTTTACCATTTAATCTTTCCATTTAGAATAAGAGTAGTTTACACACAAAAGTTACAGTGTTATAATATTCTGTGGTTTTCTGTATACTTATTATTGTCAATGAGTTTTGTATCACCAGGTGATTACTTATTGCTCATCCACATCCTTTTCTTTCTGATTGAAGTACTCTCTGGAGCATTTCTTGCAGAACAAGTCTGGTGTCAATCAAATCCCTTAGCTTTGGTTTCTCTGAGAAAATATTTCTTTCTGCATGTTGGAGGAATTAAGTGGATATAGTATGCTAGGGTAAAAGTTTTTATCCTTCAGCACTTTAAATGTGTCACACCACTCTCTCCAGTTCTAAAAATTTTCCACTGAAAAGTCTGCTGACAGACTAACAAACAGAAAGGAATAGCACACATCAACAAAAAGGACATCCACTCAGAACCCCATTTGTAGGTGGGTTCAGACACCAAAGGTAAATAAATCTATGAAAATGCAGAAAAACAACCTCAAAAAGGCTGAAAATTCCAAAAACCAGAATGCCTCTTCTCCTCCAAAGGATCACAATTCCTTACAAGCAAGGGAACAAAACCGGATGGAGAATGTGTTTGATGAATTGACAGAAGTAACCTTCAGAAGGTGGGTAAAAACAAACTCCTCTGAGCTAAAGGAGCATGTTCTAACCCAATGCAACAAAGCTAAGAACCATGAAAAAAGGTTAGAGGAATTGCTAACTAGAATAATCAGTTTAGAGAAGAACATAAATGACCTGATGCATCTGAAAAACACAGCACGAGAACTTCATGAAGCAAACACAAGTATCAATACCTGAAATGATCAAGTGGAAGAAAGGATATCAGAGATTGAAGATCAATTTAATAAAATAAACGTGAAGACAAGATTGGAGAAAAAATAATGAAAAAAAAAATGAACAAAGGCTCCAAGAAATATGGGACTATGTGAAAAAACCAAAACTACATTTGATTGGTGTACCTGAAAGTGATGAGGAGAATGAAGCCAAGTAGGAAAATACCCTTTAGAATATCCAGGAGAATGTCCCCAGCCCAGCAAGACAGGCCAACATTCAAATTCAGGAAATACACCGAACACGACAAAAGTACTCCTGGAGAAGAGAAATCCCAAGACACATAATCATCAGATTCACCAAGGTTGAAATGAAAGAAAAAATGTTAAGAGCAACCAGAGAGAAAGGTCAGTTTACCCAAAAAGGAAGCCATTCAGACTAACAGCAGATCTCTCTACAGAAATCCTACAAGCCAGAAGAGAGAGGGGGCCAATATTCAACATTCTTAAAGAAAAGAATTTTCAACCCATATCCAGTCAAACTGAGATTCATAAGCAAAGGAGAAATAAAGTCCTTTACAGACAAGCAAATGCTGAGAGATTTTGGCACCACCAGGACTGCCTTACAAGACCTCCTGAAGGAAGCACTAAATATGGATAGGAACAACTTGTACCAGCCACTGCAAAAACATACCAAATTGTAAAGACCATCAACACTATGAAGATACTGCATCAACTAACGGGCAAAATGACCAGCAAGCATCATAATGACAGGATCAAATTCATGCATAACAATATTAACCTTAAATGCAAATGTATTAAATTCCCCAATTAAAAGACAAGACTGGCAAATCAGATAGTCAAGACCCATCAGTGTGCTGTATTCAGGAGTCCCATCTCATGTGCAAAGACACACATAGGCTCAAAATAAAGGGATAGAACAATATTTACCAAGCAAATTGAAAGGAAAAAAAAAAGCAGGGGTTGCAATCCTAGTCTCTGATAAAACAGTCTTTAAGCCAACAAAGACACAAAGAAACAAAGAAGGGCATTACATAATGGTGAAGGGATCAATGCAACAAGAGGAGCTATTATAAATATATATACACCCAATACAGGAGCACCCAGATTCATAAAGCAAGTTCTAGCAAGTTCTTAGACACCAACAGAGAGACTTAGACTCCCACACAATAATAGTGGGACACTTTAACATCCCACTGTCAATATTAGATCAGTAGACAGAAAATTAACAAGGATATGCAGGACTTGAACTCAGCTCTGGACCAAGCAGGCCGAAGAGACATCTACAGAACTCTCCACCCAAAATCAATAGAATATACGTTCTTCTCAGTACCTCACTGCACTTATTCTAAAATTGACTACATAATCAGAAGTAAAACACTCCAGCAAATGCAAAACACAGAAATAATAACAAACCATCCTTCAGATCACACACAATCAAATTGGATCTCAGGATTAATAAGCTCACTCAAAATCACACAACTACAGGAAACTGAACAATCTGCTCCTGAATGACTACTGGGAAAATAAAGAAATTAAGACAGAAATGCCTAAGTTATTTGAAACCAATGAGAACAAAGATACGTTCCAGAATCTCTGGGAAACAGCTAAAGCAGTGTTTAGAGGGAAATTTATAGCACTAAATACCCACAGGAGAAACTGAGAAAGATCTAAAATGGACACCCTAACATCACAATTAAAAGAACTAAAGAAGCAAGAGCAAACAAATTCAAAAGCTAGCAGAAGATAAGAAACACCTAAGATCAGAGCAGGACTGAAGGAAATAGAAACACAAAAAACCCATCAAAAAATCAATGAATCCAGGGCCTAGTTTTTTGAAAACACTAACAAAATAGATAGACCACTAGTCAGACTAATAAAGAAGAAAAGAGAGAAGAATCAAATAGACACCATAAAAAATGATAAAGGGGATATCAGCACTGATCCCACAGAAATACAAACTACCATCAGAGAATACTATAAACACCTCTATGCAAATAAACTAGAAAATCTAGAAGAGATGGATAAATTCATGTACACATATATTGTCTGAAGACTAAATCAGTAAGAAGTTGAATCCCTGAATAGACCAATAACAAGTTCTAAATTTGAGGCAGTAATTAATAACCTACCAACCAAAAAAGCCCAGGACCATGCAGATTCACAGCCAAATTCTACCAGAGGTACAAAGAAGAGCTGGTACCATTACTTCTGAAACTATTCCAAACAATAGAAAGAGAGGGACTCCTCCCTAATTCATTTCATAAAACCAGCATCATCCTGATACCAAAACCTGGCAGGGACACACACAAAAATTTCAGTCCAATATTCCTGATGAATATTGATGCAAAAATCCTCAATAAACTACTGGCAAACTGAATCCAGCAGCACATCAAAAACTTATCCACCATGATCAAGTTGGCTTCATCCTTGGAATGCAAGGATGGTTCAACATGCACAAATCAATAACCATAATCCATCACATAAACAGAACCAATGACAAAAACCATACGATTATTTCAATAGATGCAGAAAAGGCATTGGATACAACTCAACACCACTTCAACTCTCAATAAACTAAAATTGATGGAACATATCCCAAAGTACATATCCCAAAAATATAAGAGATATTTATGTATGATAAATGTGATATTCCCTTTATCATACTGAATGGGCAAAAACTGAAAGCATTCCCTTTGAAAACTGGCACAAGAAAAGAATGCCCTCTCTCACCACTCCTATTCAACATAGTGTTGGAAGTTTTGGCCATGGCAATCAGGCAAGAGAAAGAAATAAAGCATATTCGAATAGGAAGAGAGGAAGTCAAATTGTCTCTGTTTGCAGATGGCATGATTGTATATTTAGAAAACCCCACCATCTCAGCCCAAAATCTCCTTAAGATGATAAGCAACTTCAGCAAAGTCTCAGTATACAAAACCAATGTGCAAAAATCACAAGCATTCCTATACACCAATAATAGACAAACAGAGAGCCAAATCATGAGTGAACTCCCATTCACAATTGCTACAAAGAGAATTAAATACCTAGGAATCCAACTCACAAGGGATGTGAAGGACCTCTTCAAGGAGAACTACAAACCACTGCTCAGAGAAATAAGAGAGGACACAACAAATGGAAAACATTCCATGCTCATAAATAGGAAGAATCAATATCATGAAAATGGCCATACTGCCCAAAGTAATTTATAGATTCAATGCTATCCCCATCAAGCTACCACTGACTTTCTTCACAGAATTACCAAAAACTACTTTAAATTTCATATTGAACCAAAAAATACCCCATACAGCCAAGACAATCCTTAGCAAAAAAAAAAAAAAAAAAAAAAAAACAGCTGGAGTCATCATGCTACCTGACTTCAAACTATACTACAAGGCTTCAGTAACCAAAACAGCATAGTACTTGTACCAAAACAGATATAAAGACTGATGGAATAGAACAGAGGCCTCAGAAATAATGCTACGCACCTACAACCATTTCATGTTTGACAGCCGTGACAAAAACAAGCAATGGGGAAAGGATTCCCTATGTAATAAATGGTGTTGGGAAAACTGGCTAGTCATATGTAGAAAACTGAAACTGGACCCCTTCCTTACACCTTATACAAAAATTAACTCAAGATAGATTAAATACTTAAATGTAAGACCTAAAACTATAAAAAACCAAAAAGAAAACTTAGGCAATATCATCCAGGACATAGGCATGGGCATAGACTTTATGACTAAAACACCAAAAGCAATGACAACAAAAACCAAAATAGACAAATGGAATCTAATTAAACTAAAGAGCTTCTGCACAGCAAAAGCAACTATCAGCAGAGGGAACAGGCAACCTATGAAATGGGAGAAAATTTTTGCAATCTATCCATCTGAAAAAGGGCTAATATCCAGAATCTACAAGGAACTTAAAAAAATTTACAAGAAAAAAAAACACCATCAAAAATGGGCAAAGGATATGAACAGACACTTCTCAAAAGAACACTTTTATGCAGCCAACAAACAGGTGGAAAGAAGCTCATTATCACTGGTCATTAGAGAAATGCAAATCAAAACCACAATGAGATACCATCTCATGCCTGTTAGAATGGCGATCATTAAAAAGTCAGAAAACAACAGATGCTGGAAAGGATGTGGAGAAATAGGAACACTTTTACACTGTTGGTGGGAGTGTAAATTAGTTCAACCATTGTGGAAGACAGTGTGGTGATTTCTCAAGGATCTAGAATCAGAAATACCATTTAACCCAGCAATCCCATTACTGGGTATATACCCAAAGGATTATAAATCATTCTACTATAAAGATATATGCACACGTATGTTTATTGTGGCACTATTCTCAATAGCAAAGACTTGGAACCAATCCAAATGACCATCAAAGATATACTGGATAAAGAAAATGTGACATATATACACCATGGAATACTAGGCAGCCATAAAAAAGGATGAGTTCATGTACTTTGCAAGGACATGGATGAAGCTGGAAACCATCATTCTTAGCGAACTAACACAGGAACAGAAAGTTAAACACCACATGTTCTCACTCATAAGTGGGAGTTGGACAATGAGAACACATGGATACAGGGAAGGGAACATCACACACTAGGGCCCATCAGTGGGTGGGAGGTAGGGGATGGATAGCATTAGGAGGAATACCTAATGTAGGTGACGGGTTGATGGGTACAGCAAACCACCATGGCACATATATACCTATGTAACAGAGCTGCACGTTCTGCAGGTGTATCCCCAAACTAAAAGTATAATTTTAAAAAATGAAATTTGAGTCAAATCAAACCAGATCAAAAAAACAAAAATAAAAACAGAGTGTCACTAGAAGCAATGGTAAACAAAATGAAAGAAGAAAAGAAGTAGCAGAGGATCTTAAGTTTGTTTTTGTTTTTCTCCTCTTCATAATGGAAAATCTCAATCATAATAAGAAATAGACCAGTATAATAAATCCTCCTGTGTACTCAGAAACAAATAAAAAATTAAAAAATAGACAATGTTTTTTATAGAATGAAATTAAATGATCTTTCTAAATTCACATTGTATGTGCAGTCATTGTGTACAACACAACAATCATAAGTGCTCTAAAGCTCCCTTGGCTCTCTGCTTTAAACTTCACTCATGACTTAAGGACTCACAACTACCGCCTATTATGAAAGACCTGGCTACCCCTGATATGTTTTCAAGGATGTTGTTAGACAAGAATGAAGTCTGTTAAAGTCAGTGACACAGAGTAAAGAGTCACCCACCCCTAATTTTTCTCAACTTCTCAACCAGGCAGTGGGCTTCCTGTTGAACATAGTCCACAGTGCTCCTTTTTCCCTTCCCCAAACTCCACAAGGTTGTGAGAGACAAGTGCTGGATAGCCATCCATCTCTTTCCATTGTTGAAAATGAATCCTAATAGAAGCGGGGCAGAAACTAGGAGAAATAATTTAGACAAGGAAGTAGGAGCTGAGCAGCCACATGGATAGGCCACATGCTGTTTAAGGAGCTCTACAAGTCTCTATCTCTCATTCTTCCCACCCCCACTACCAATGCTCACACAAGCACATACACATCTACCAAGTACTTTATTAAATTTTTCTATCATTTCCTCTTCCAAAAACCGCCTCTTCCAGAGAACTTCTTGCCCACATCAATCAGAACTTCCTATCCATGCAATAGCAGAATGGGCTTCATTCCAAAATACACAGTGAAAATGGAGTCACAGACTTTTGACAACTGGAAAATAGAAAGGACATGTCAATATTAGAAGATAATCAGTAAGAAAATGACTCTTAACAAAGAAAAGTTCAAGACTGGATGGCTTTACTGCTTAATTACATTTAAAAAAAAAATCAATGAACTAACACCACTCTCCACAAATTATTTCAAAAAAATTGAAGAGGAAATAATCAACCTTAATTCAAACTCCAAGACGACCATTACCCTGATACTGAACCAAGAAAAAGACACAACCAAGGCCGGGCGTGGTGGCTCACACCTGTAATCTCAGCACTTTGGGAGGCCAAGGCAGATAGATCATGAGGTCAGGAGTTAGAGACCAGCCTGACCAACATGGTGAAACCCCATCTCTACTAAAAAAAAAAAAAAAAACCACGAAAATTAGCTGGGCGTGGTGGTGCATGCCTGTAATCCCGGCTATTCAGGAGGCTGAGGCAGGAAAATCACTTGATCCTGGGAGGCAGAGGTTGCAGTGAGCTGAGATTGCCGAGACTGTGCCATTGCACTCCAGCCTGGGCGATAGGGCAAGACTCTATTTCAAAAAAAAAAAAGAAAAAGACACAACCGAAAAAGAGAAATCTAGAGGCAAATATCCCTGATGAGCACAGATGCAAAAACTCAAAACAAATTACTAGCAAACTTAATCCAACAGCACATCAAAAAGATAACATACAATAATCATGTGAAATTTTACTAAGGGATGCAAGATTATTTAACATACACATATCAATAAATGTGATACACCATATCAACAGAATGAAGGGCAAATACCAAATAATCATCTCAATAGATGCAGAAAAAAAAATTTTATTCAACATTGCTTCATGATAAAAAGTGTCAACAAATTAGGAATAGAAGGCACATAATATAATAAAATCCATATATGGCAAATGTACAGCTAACATCATACAGAAGTTCCCTCTAAGAACTGAAAAAAGACAGGAACACTTTTTCCACTTATATTAAACATAGCACTGAAAGTCCTAGCCAGAGCATTCAGGCAAAAGAAAGAAAGAAAAGTCATTCAAACTAGAAAAGAGAAAGTCAAATTGTCCCTCCTCACAAATGACATGATCTTATAGCTAGAAACTCTAAAGACTCCACAAAAAAAATACTGAGATCTGACAACTGTATTCAGTAAAGTTGCAGGAAAAAATATCAACATGCAAAACTCAGTACCTTTTCTATAAGTCATTAATGAAGTATCTGAGAAAGAAATAAAAAAGGCAGTTCCATTTACAACAGCTACAAAAAATAAAATAGATAGGAATACATTTAACAAAGTGGTGAAAGACCTCTACAAGGAAAACTACAAAATATTGATGAAAGAAATTAAAGAGGAAACAAATGGAAAGACATCCCGTGCTCATGGAATTGGATAAAATAATGTTGTTTAAATGCTCATATAGCCAAAATAATCTATGGATTAATTGCAATTGCTATCAAAATACCAATGACATTCTTCACAGAAATAGAAAAACCCTAAAATTCTATGGAGTCAAAAAAGAGCCACAATAGCCAAAGCAATCCTGAGCAAAAGAAACAAAGCTAGAAGCATCACACTACCTGACTTCAAAATATATAAGTCTGTAGTATTTAAAACAGCATGGTATTGGTATGAAAACAGACACACAGACCAAGGAACAGAATACAGAACTCAGAAATTAATCTACATATTTAAAGCTAACTAATTTTTGACAAAAGCACAAGAATATACATCCGGGAAAGGATACACTCCTTAATAAAGGTGTGCAAAAGATGAATATCTATATGCAGAAGAATAAAACTGGACCCCTAGCTCTCACAATATACAAATATCAACTCAAAATGGATTAAGAACTTAAACATAAGACCCATTACTATGAAAGCACTAGATGAAAACATAGTGAAATTCAGGACATTAGTCTACACAAAGATTTTATGGATAAAACCTGTAAAACACAGGCAACAAAAGCAAAAAGACAAATGGGACTATATTAAACTAAAAAGCTTCTGCATGGCAAAGGAAACAATCAACAGAGTAAAGAGATAATCTGTTTAATTGGGAAAAACACTTGCAAACTATTCATCCAACAAGGGAGTAGTATCCAGACTATAGAAGAAACTCAAATAACATTTTTAAAACCCATCAAAAATTGGGCAAAAGATATGAATAAGCATTTCTTAAAAAAAAAAGACATACAAATGGCTAGGAGGCATATGAAAAAATGTTCAATATCACTAATCATCAGAAAAATGCAACTCAAAACCACAGTGAGGTACTATCTTACCCTAGTTAGAATGGCTATTATTAAAAGGACAAAAAACATACTGGTGAGGAGGTGGAAAAAGGGGAACTCCTATACGCTATTGATGAGAATATCAATTAGTACAGCCATATAGAAAATAGTATGGAGATTTCTCAAAAAACTAAAAATAGAACTATCATATAATCCAGCAATCCAACTACTGAATATGTATCCAAGGGAAATGAAATCAGTATGTGCTCCTGTGTTTATTGAAATACTATTCACAATAACAAAAATATGAAATCAACCTGTGTCTATCAACAGATGAATGGATAAAGAAAATACACACAATGGAATATCTGCAGAATGGAATACTATGTACCTTTAAAAAGGAATGAAATCATGTCATTTGCAGCACCATGGATGGAACTAGAGGACATTACATGAAGTGGAATAATCGAGGGACAGAAAGACCAATACCACATGTTCTCACTCATATGTGAAAGTTAAAAAAAGTTGATCTCATAGGGATAGTAAGTAAAATAACAGATACCAGAGGTTGGGAAATTTGTATGGGTGTGGAGCAGGATGAAAGAGGTTGCTTAATGGATACAAACATAGAAAGAATAAGCTCTGTTACACAGCAGGGTAGTGTGACTATAGTTAACAATAAAGTATTATATATTTCAAAATAGCTAGAAGAGAGGATTTGAAATGTTCCCAATACATAGAAATAATAAATATTCAAGGAAATCGACACCCCAAATACCCTGACTTTATCATTACATAGTCTGTATATGTAACAAAATATCACATGTACTCCCATAAATATGTACGAATATTATATATCAATTCAAATTTTAAGAAACCCTCAGGTGGTTTCAATCTGGATTCCCATACTGATGATCAGCTGGGAATCTATGACTTTGGGGAAAATCAGTGCATTCTATGGCTTCTATAGTGAAAGAATTGTATGTTGCAATACTTTACCAAGCACTATATTTTTTTCCTTGTAAATGAAATCCTTTTAAATATTTAATACATGCTACTAACTTCTCAGCTGCCTGAACATAAAATGCCTAGTATAATCCATACATTTTGAATACCCAAACACACATCAAGTAATTACTTCAGTAAATATATACAAATTTTACCATTAAGCACCCTAAAAACACTGGAAATTACCAAATATCTTTTGTTTCAAATGGAGAAAGAGAGTCTCCGGTAGAAGGAGACCTGTCAGTAATGCTCAGCATATATAAGTGGCAGAACTTGGATTTAAACAGATCTTCTGATGTCCATTGTGGTATACTATGATTAATAGTACTGCTGCACTGAAAACAATTTTAGCAAAACAATCCAATCCACTAAAGCATTAGTTACTCTAAATATACTCCCCACTGACTATTTACAAAACCACAGGCTTCCTGTTAGACACCTCTTACTATAAGTAGGCTATAGATGCTGTAAAAGGAGAAACAGGGTCCTGGAGCAAGATGGCCAAATAGGAACAGCTCCAGTCTCCAGCTCCCAGCACGAGCGACACAGAAGACGGCTGATTTCTGCATTTTCAACTGAGGTACTGGGTTCATCTCACTGGGGAGCACCGGACAATTGGTGCTGGTCAGCAGGTGCAGCCTGACCAGTGAGAGCTGAAGCAGGGCAAGGCATCACCTCACCTGAGAAGTACAAGGGGGAAGGGAATCCCTTTTCCTAGCCTAGGGAAACTGAGACACACAATACCTGGAAAATCAGGTAAATCCCACCCTAATACTGTGCTTTACCAAAGGTCTTAGCAAATGGCACACCAGGAGATTATATCCCACACCTGGCCAGGAGGGTCCCAGGCCCACAGAGCCTCCCTCATTGCTAGCACAGCAGTCTTAGATCTAACTGCAAGGCAGCAGTGAGGCTGGGGAAAGGCTGCTGCCATTGCTAAGGCTTAAGTAGGTAAACAAAGCCACCAGAACGCTTGAACTGGGTGGAGCCCACAGCAGCTCAAGGAGGCCTACCTGTCTCTGCAGACTGCACCTCTGGGGACATGGGAATAGCTAAACAAAAAGCAGCAGAAACCTCTGCAGATGTAAATGACCTTGTCTGACAGCTTTGAAGAGAGCAGTGGATCTCCCAACAAGGAGGTTGATATCTGAGAACAGACAGACTACCTGCTCAAGTGGATCCCTGACCCCTGAGTAGCCTACCTGGGAGACATCCCCCACTAGGTGCAGACCGACACCCCACACATCACATGGTGGGGTACACCCCTGAGATGAAGCTTACAGAGCAAGAATCAGACAGGAACCCTCGCTGTTCAGCAATATTCCACCTTCTGCAGCCTCCGCTGCTGACACCCAGGCAAACAGAGTCTGGAGTGGACCTCAAGCAATCTCCACCAGACCTACAGTTGAGGGTCCTGACTGTTAGAAGGAAAACTAACAAACAGGAAAGACACCCACACCAAAACCCCATCAGTACGTCACCATCATCAAAGACCAAAGGTAGATAAAACCACGAAGGTGGGGAAAAAGCAGGGCAGAAAAGCTGGAAATTCATAAAATAAGAGCGCATCGCCCCCTGAAAGGAAAGCAGCTCATCACCAGCAACGGATCAAAGCTGGACGGAGAATGACTTCGACGAGTTGAGAGAAGAAGGCTTCAGTCCATCAAATTCTCAGAGCTAAAGGAGGAACTACATATCCAGGACAAAGAAAATAAAAATCTTGAAAAAAAAATGGAAGAATGAATAACTAGAATAATCAATGCAGAGAAGGCCATAAACGAACTGACAGAGATAAAAACCATGACAAAAGAAATACATGACAAATGCACAAGCTTTAGTAACCAACTCGATCAACTGGAAGAAACAGTATCAGTGATTGAAGATCAAATGAATGAAATGAAGCGAGATGAGAAGTCTAGAGAAAAAAGAGGCACAAGAAATGAACAAAGCCTTCAAGAAGTATGGGATTGCATGAGAAGACCAAATCTACGTCTGATTGGGGTGCCTGAAAGTGAGGGGGAAAACGGAACCAAGTTGGAAAACACTCTTCGGGATATCATCCAGGAGAGCTTCCCCAACCTAGTAAGGCAGGCCAACTTTCAAATTCAGGAAATACAGAGAACGCCACAAAGATACTCCTCGAGAAGAGCAACTCCAAGATACATAATTGTCAGATTCACCAAAGTTGAAATGAAGGAAAAAATCTTAAGGGCAGCCAGAGAGAAAGGTCTGGTTACCCACAAAGGGAAGCCCATCAGACTAACAGCATATCTCTCGGCAGAAACTCTACAAGCCAGAAGAGAGTGGGGACCAATATTCAACATTCTTAAAGAAAATAATTTTCAACCCAGAATTTCATATCCAGCCAAATGAAGTTTCATAAGTGAATGAGAAATAAAATCCTTTACAGACAAGCAAATGCTTAGAGATTTTGTCACCACCAGGCCTGCCCTACAACAGATCCTGAAGGAAGCACTAACCATGGAAAGGAACAACCAGTACCAGCCATTGCAAAAACATGCCAAAATGTAAAGGCCATCGATGCTAGGAAGAAGCTGCATCAACCAACGAGCAAAATAACCAGCTATTATCACAATGACAGGATCAAGTTCACACATAACAATATTAACCTTAAATGTAAATGGAATAAATGGTCCAATTAAAAGACACAGACTGGCAAATTGGATAAAGAGTCAAAACCCATCAGTCTGCTGTATTCAGGAGACCCATCTCACATGCAGAGACACACATAGGCTCAAAATAAAGGGATGGAGGAAGATCTACCAAGCAAATGGAAAACAAAAAAAAGCAGGGGTTGCAATACTAGTCTCTGATAAAACAGACTTTAAACCATCAAAGATCAAAAGAGACAAAGAAGGCCATTACATAATGGTAAAGGGATCAATTCAACAGGAAGAGCTAACTATGCTAAATATATATGTACCCAACACAGGAGAACCCAGATTCATAAAGCAAGTCCTTAGAGACTTACAAAGAGACTTAGACTCCCACACAATAATAATGGGAGACTTTAACACCCCACTGTCAACATTAGACACATCAAACAGACAGAAAGTTAACAAAGATATCCAGGAATTGAACTCAAGTCTACACCAAGCGGACCGAATAGATATCTACAGAACTCTCCACCACAAGTCAACAGAATATACATTCTTCTCAGCACCACATCACATTTATTCCAAAATTGACCACATAGTTGGAAGTAAAGCACTCCTCAGCAAATGTCAAAGAACAGAAATTATAACAAACTGTCTCTCAGATCACAGTGCAATCAAACTAGAACTCAGGACTAAGAAACTCAATCAAAACCGCTCAACTACATGGAAACTGAACAACCTGCTCCTGAATGACTACTGGGTACATAACCAAATGAAGGCAGAAATAAAGATGTTCTTTGAAACAAATGAGAACAAAGATACAACATACCAGAATCTCTGGGACACATTTAAAGCAGTGTGTAGAGGGAAATTTATAGCACTAAATGCCCACAAGAGAAACCAGGAAAGATCTAAAATTGACACCCTAACACCACAATTAAAAGAACTAGAGAAGCAAGAGAAAACACATTCAAAAGCTAGCAGAAAGCAAGTAATAACTAAAATCAGAGCAGAACTGGAGGAGATAGGATGCAAAAACCCTCCAAAAAATCAATGAATCCAGGAGCTGGTTTTTTTTAAAAGATGAACAAAATTGATAGATCGCTAGCAAGGCTAATAGAGAACAAAAGAGAAAAGAATCAAATAGACACAATAAAAAATGATAAGGGGGATATCACCACTGACCCCACTGAAATACAAACTACCATCAGAGAATACTATAAACACCTCTACTCAAATAAACTAGAAAACCTAGAGGAAATGAATAATTTCCTGGACACTTACACTCTCCCAAGACTAAACCAGGAAGAAGTTGAATCCCTGAATAGACCAATAGCAGGCTCTGAAATTGAGGCAATAATTAATAGCCTACCAACCAAAAAAAGTCCTGGACCAGACGGATTCACAGCCGAATTCTACCAGAGGTACAAGGAGGAGCTGGTACCATTTCTTCTGAAACTATTCCAATCAATAGAAAAAAAGGGAATCCTCCCTAACTCATGTTATGAGGCCAACATCATCCTGATACCAAAGCCTGGCACAGATACAAAAAAAAAAGAGAGAGAATTTAAGACCAATACCCCTGATGAACATCAATGCAAAAATCCTCAATAAAATACTGGCAAACTGAATCCAGCAGCACATCAAAAAGCTTATCCACCATGATCAAGTGGGTTTCATCCCTGGGATGCAAGGCTGGCTGGTTCAACATATGCAAATCAATAAACATAATACAGAATATAAACAGAACCAAAGACAAAAACCACATGATTATCTCAATAGATGCAGAAAAGGTCTTTGACAAAATTCAACAGCCCTTCATGATAAAAACGCTCAATAAATTCGGTATTGATAGAACGTATCTCAAAAAAATAAGAGCTATTTATGACAAACCCACAGCCAATATCATACTGAATGGGCAAAAACTGGAAAAATTCCCTTTGAAAACTGGCACAAGACAGGGATGCCCTCTCTCACCACTCCTATTCAACATAGTGTTGGAAGTTCTGGCTAGGGCAATCAGGCAAGAGAAAGAAACAAAGGGTATTCGGTTAGGAAAAGAAGAAGTCAAACTGTCCCTGTTTGCAGATGACATGATTGTATATTTAGAAAATCCCATTGTCTCAGCCCAAAATCTCCTTAAGCTGATAAGCAACTTCAGCAAAGTCTCAGGATACAAAATTAATGTGCAAAAATCACAAGCACTCTTATACACCAGTAACAGACAAACAGAGAGCCAAATCATGAATGAACTCCCATTCAAAATAGTTTCAAAGAGAATAAAATACCTAGGAATCCAACTTACAAGGGATGTAAAGGACCTCTTCAAGGAGAACTACAAACCACTGCTCAGGGAAATAAAAATGGACACAAACAAATGGAAGAACATACCACGCTCATGGATAGGAAGAATCAATATCGTGAAAATGGCCATACTGCCCAAGGTTATTTATAGATTCAATGCCATCCCCATCAAGCTACCAATGAGTTTCTTCACAGAATTGGAAAAAACTGCTTTAAAGTTCATATGGAACCAAAAAAGACCCCGTATTGCCAAGACCATCCTAAGTCAACAAAATAAAGCTGGAGGCATCACACTACCTGACTTCAAACTATACTGCAAGTCTACAGTAACCAAAACAGCATGGTACTGGTACCAAAACAGAGATATAGGCCAATGGAACAGAACAGAGTCCTCAGAAATAATACCACACATCTACAGCCGTCTGATCTTCGACAAACCTGACAAAAACAAGAAATGGGGAAAGGATTCCCTATTTAATAAATAGTGCTGGGAAAATTGGCTAGCCATAAGTAGAAAGCTGAAACTGGGTCCTTTCCTTACTTCTTGTATGAAAATTAATTAAAGATGGATTAGAGATTTAAATGTTAGACCTAATACCATAAAAACCCTAGAAGAAAACCTAGATAATACCATTCAGGACATAGGCATGGACTTCATGTCTAAAACACCAAAAGCAATGGCAACAAAAGCCAAAATTGACAAATGGGATCTAATTAAACTAAAGAGCTTCTGCACAGCAAAAGAAACTACCATCAGAGTGAACAGGCAACCTACAGAATGGGAGAAAATTTTTGCAATCTACTCATCTGACAAAGGGCTAATATCCAGAACCTACAAAGAACTCAAACAGATTTACAAGAAAAAAACAAACAACCCCATCAAAAAGTGGGCAAAGGATATGAACAGACATTTCTCAAAAGAAGACATGCATGCAGCCAACAGACACATGAAAAAATGCTCATCATCGCTGGCCATCAGAGAAATGCAATGCAAAACCACAATGAGATACCATCTCACATCAGTTAGAATGGCAATCATTAAAAAGTCAGGAAACAACAGGTGCTGGAGAGGATGTGGAGAAATAGGAACACTTTTACACTGTTGGTGGGATGATAAACTGGTTCAACCATTGTGGAAAACAGTATGGTGACTCCTCAAGGATCTAGAACTAGAAATACCATATGACCCAGCCATCCCATTACTGGGTATATACCCAAACGATTATAAATCATGCTGCTATAAAGACACATGCACATGCATGTTTATTGTGGCACTATTCACAATAGCAAAGACTTGGAATCAACCCAAATGTCCATCAGTGACAGACTGGATGAAGAAAATGTGGCACATATACACCATGGAATACTATGCAGCCGTAAAAAAGGATGAGTTTGTGTCCTTTGTAGGGACATGGATGCAGCTGGAAACCACCATTCTCAGCAAACTATCGCAAGAACAGAAAACCAAATACCGCATGTTCTCACTCATAGGTGGGAATTGAACAGTGAGATCACTCGGACTCGGGAAGGGGAACATCACACACCAGGGCCTATTATGGGGGGGTGGGGGGAGGGATGGCATTGGGAGTTATACCTGGTGTAAATGATGAGTTGATGGGTGCTGACGAGTTGATGGGTGCAGCACACCAACATGGCACAAGTATACATATGTAACAAACCTGCACGTTGTGCGCATGTACCCTAGAACTTAAATTATAATAATAAAGAAAAAAGAAGAAGAAACAGATAGAGTTTTCCCCATCCATCACTGCAGAGGTGAAATTTTATTACTGGGGAAAGAGCCCATCTCAGAGGATTTGGTGTGGAGGGCTTGAGAAACTATGGCTTCTCCAGTTTCCAGTCACCACCAGATAAAGCTGCTATTGTTGCTTTTTTTAGTATATCATTGTCAGAAATAATGGAACAAAATATAGTACATCAAGAAAGTAATATTGGAAGGAGAACAACAGGTGTGTGCATTGGAGGTGGATGGGAGGAGGAGACTTCATTAAACAAATCACAGCACATAAGAACCATAATATGCAAACCTGAATGGGAGATGACATTCAGTGGTCATGGGGATGTATATACCACTAGAATTATATACATTACTAGATCACTAATGGCAATGCTTGCACAAAGTTATGTCCTTAGAGATATTATTATATTTGTTTAAAAATGTTCCATGTAGTTATTTCTAAGTTGTTTTATAAGGAAAAATTAAGTATCTGTCAAGACCCCAGTTACATAGTGTTTAACCCTTGTATTTTCAGGGGCTTGGAGATGTTGTACCTTGGCCAAGAATATAGTGTCTACTGGTGGTAGAGCAAAAGCTAGACCCATAACGTTTGTACCTCATATACTTCTCTCTAGGGAAAATATTCAGTTCAACATTCACTGAGTGTGCACTGTAATACCATATTTCACGATTTCCTCTAATCAGTGACTTTCAAAATAAACATTGAGTTAATCATTGCAGTACCCGTTCATTGCAATGGGGACTAGGAAAGTTTGACTTTGTAAACTTTAGAACTTGCATGAATCCAGGTCTAGGTGAACTTTGCATACTAAGACAAAGAGAAGTAGTAACTTGATGCCTGATTCACAAGCTCTAAACTCTTAAGGAACCACACACTTCCTTATTTTGGGTAAAATAAACTCAGGCTCTCTTTAGATCATTGCTTTATTCCCTAAGAGATGTAGGTCCTGCATTCCTCCTTCCTATCATGAGGTTCCTGCCTTGCCCTGTATCTTGTTATAAAGTGAGAGAATTATAGATAATTGGAGACAAAGGGAATCTCAGAGGTCCACTCGCCTAATCCCCTACTTTATTTTTAAGAATAAGCAATTGGTGACTCAGCAAGGTTAAGTGTTACTAATGCATCAGAAAAAGACCTTGTTTTGGAGTCCAGGTTTCCAGTTCCCAGTTTATAACTTCTCATATCAATAAGATTTCCCATCACTGCCCAAATGGATGGATGAGATGTCATTGGCATAAAGCACTCCACAGACACAGGGTAACGAACTTTGCCTGGCTAGAGTTTCTGTTTTTAAATAATTGTTTTCATTGAAAAAGAATATACATAAAGAATGCTGCACATGTGCTAAATATATAGCTTAATGAATTATAACAAAGTGAATATATCTGTTTAGCTAACACAGACATAATTCCTCTTGGGCCAGGAAAAAAAAAAAAAAATTTCAGGACCCCAGAAGCTTCCTTATGCTTCCTCCTACTCACAGGTAGATAGATATTTAAAAATCACAAGTGTAAAGAAAAGTTGAATGTATATACAAAGACTTTCTTTTCTTTTAAACTATTTTACACTAAATTGCTGACCTGATGTTCCTAAGACCAAAATAAGTTAGTATGAATTTCTTAAAACAAAGCAATTCTCCTATGTTAACTATATAACACAACTCTCTAAATCAAGGAATTAATATTAAGCATTAGAGTCATCTAATCCCAGACCCCATTTGTGTTTTCCCAATAAATTATAATGAAATCCTCTATGTGCACCTCAGAATTCATTCTCCAACTCCCAAAACAAGGCAAGCTCTCCCACCTTTCTCATATGGATGCCTTTCTTGCCTCTCTTGGGCTCTGACATCCATTCTGAATTGCCCCTTTATGGGGATGCTGTTTCTCAGTGGGAAGGCCTATGTAAACCTACCCCACAAAGTCGAAGGAGGCTGAGAGGCTGCAAAAAGAGGCTGAGAAATTCAGTTTCTTTAAAGAAATATTTAATAGAGACTAATGAACAAAAGCCATGTCTGGGTTGTCATGGTGGTGAGACAAGGCAATGGATCTGTCACCATTCCCCTGCAAGACCCAGGGATTATATACCATAGGAGAGGGTTACAAATGTCAGAAAGAATGGGTGGAAATTTGCCCTAAGGGCAGGATTAACCTGTTTACTAAGGTTGACTTGCCCTAAGGGCAGGATTTAGGATAAGTACCTGCTCTTAAACAAGGGACAATAGGTAAACTGGAAATTTCAGAGGCCGTCCCAGAAATGGGGTTAATTAGAAGCTAACACTGAAGATTAGTATTCAAGATAGAGTTACTTCAGCCTCCACAGGTACCCTTTTCAACATGCTTGACTCTGAGTTCATTTATCAGGCAGCCCTATTTTCTGCACGAATGTCCTCCTCACTTACTCAAGCCCTGATACCCCATGCCCAGTTCCCACAATGGATACCCTCTTCTTGCTTGGTTCGGTCTATGAAACTCCAAATTAGGTGATCATCAGCATGGAGGTCCTGCTCATTTGCTCAGGGTCTGATCCATCATTCCAGGCCACCACTCTCTGCAAGCAACCTCTTCTCCCTGATCAGGGTTTCATGTACTACCCCAGGATGCCTGTCTGCAAGAGTGTCATTTTCAACTTGATTGGGATCTGACAACTGACGGTGTACCTAGCTTATCTCTAGTGCCATAAACAACTAATTTGCTTGGACCCATAATGGATTTGGTACTAATTTTTTTTAGAAGAAAAGGAACAGGAACCAGAGAAGGAAAGAGGGAATTCAGTCATATATTTTGCAAATGTCTTGTCAGTTGAGTGTTTTTTATCTTTTAACGAAGCCTTTCAACAATTCATTAATCTCTTTTATTATGGTTGGTACCTCTTTCATCCTAATTAGGGAATATTTTTCTTCTTGTGGTAGGCAGCATAGTAGACACCAAAATATGTCTACAACCTGATCACTGGAACCTGTGAATATCTTACTTTACATGAAAAAAAATAGAATTGGCAGGTGTGACTAAGAATCTAGGATAATTACAGATTATTGTGTATGCCTCTTTCTATAAGTAACCAGTGATTGTGAGCTTAGAAAATTTCCCTAGGTCCTGAGACCTGGCCTTGGGAGATGAGAAAGTTACTGAGAAACCATGGTTTACTCCATGCCCTATATGGTTGTGATCAGCATCACATCTGGTGAAGGTGAGGCATCAATTACATTACTGGAGAAACCAAGAGCTAGGCAAAGAACACAGGATTGGACTTCATGCCCGTCTCAGCCACAACCCAGGTTTGCTTTACTTCTGTTACACTGTTTCTTTCTTTTGAGAAGAATCCCACTCTCCTATTATGGAAATTCAATGACATGTTGCTTCTAAAATGAGGACTTTCATCAATATATTAATCTTTTCCATTATGATTGGTGCTTTTAAAAGTCCTACTTAAGGAATATTTTCCTACCTGTGGTAGGCAGAATAATGAACTGCCAAAATGTCCATGGCCTAACACCCAGAACTTGTGAATACATTATCTTATATGACTACAATAAACTGAAGATGTAATTAAGTTAGTGATCATGACATACAGAATTATCTAGATGGGATGCATTTAATGAGATAGGTTCTTATAAGCAATAAGGGGAAGAAGGAGGGTTAATGTATTAGTTCATTTTCATACTACTATGAAGAAATACCCAAGACTGGGTAATTGATAAAGCAAGAGAAGTTTAATGGACTCTTAGTTCCATGTGGCTGGGGAGGCCTCACAATCACAGTGGTAGGGAAGGAGGAGCAAAGGCACCTCTTACATGGTGACAAGCAAGAGAGCATATGCAGGGGAACTGCTTTTTGTAAAACCATCAGACCTCATGAGAGTTTTTTACTATCATGAGAACAGTATGGGAAAACCTGCCCCCATGATTCAGTTACCTCCCACCAGGTCCCTCCCATTACACATGGGGATTATGGGAGCTACAATTCAACATGAGATTTGGATGGAGTCACAGGCAAACCACATCAGTCAGAATCAGAGAAAGATTTGAAGATGCTGTGTTGCTTGCCTTGAAAATAGAGGATGGGACCACAAACCAAGGAAGGCAAATGGCCACTGCTATAAGGTGAAAAAGACAAGGAAACTTATTCTTAACTAGAACCCCCCAGAATAAACACAGCCCTGCAGACCTTTTAATTTTAGCCCAGTGACATCAATTTTGGACCTTTGACACCAGACCTATCAGATAATAAATCTGCATTGCTTTAAGCTACTAAGGTTGTGATAATTTGTTATAGTAGCAATAAAAAGGTAGCATACTTTCTGAAATCATGAGTATGGTATATGTGACCTAGACAATTAACTGTTTCAAATTTCACATTTGCATTTCACCTAGAATTGTTTTCTATATATGTATGATATAGGGGTCAAATTCCATTTTTATTTATATGAGAATAGTAAATTTATGCAGCATCATTTATTGAAAAGCCTGTCTTTTTTACAAAACTGTATGCCATCTTCATCATAAAGTGTTCACATGTATGTGAGGCTGCTTCTTGAATCTCTGTTAAAATTGAATGATTTATTTATGTCATTATAGCAATAGTACATTCTATTCACTACTGTGCTTCAAAAATAGACTTTTATATCTATTAGAGTAATTGCTTACACTTCATTCTTTTTGATCTCCTTAACTATTCTTTTGTTTGTTTGTTTGTTTTTTGAGATGGGGTCTCACCCTGTCACCCAGGCTGGAGTGCAGTGGTGTGATCAAGGTTCACTCCCAGACTCAAGGGATCATCCCACCTCGCCTCCCAAGTAGCTGGAACCACAGGGGAATGCCATCATGCCTGGCTAACTTTGTATTTTTGGTAGAGACAGAGTTTCACTATGTTGTTCAGGCTAGTCTCGAACTCATGAAATCAAGGAGATCTACCCACCTTGTCTTCCAAAAGTGCTAAGATTACAGGCGTGTCCCAATGCAACTGGCCTCTTTCTTCTCCTTACCTATTGTTGGCCTTCATAATTTGTACATAAATTTTAGAATCAGAATGTAATTTTCACATGAAAAATCTATTTTGATCTTGACTATAATTGGTCCTTGATTATGATTGATATCTTTATATTATCAAGTTTCTAATCAATAAATATAACACATTATTCCATGTATATATAGTTTCCTTCATTTTTCTCAATAATATTTTATCTATGGCTTCTCCACCTCACCTCCCAGTCACCTCCAGACGTGTCTGCCTCTGTTATTTTTGGTCTGTCATTGTCAAAATAATATAATAACACACAGCAAGAAAGGGAAATTATACACAGAACAACAGTTGTGGATTCAATAGAGGATAGGAGGTAGGGAAATTGCTGAATGGACCCAGGGCTCAGAACCACCACAATGTGCAGACCTGAATGGAAACTGATAGTGGTCATGAAGATCTAAATACAACTGGATTTATACACATCACTAGATCACTGATGACAAACTGTGTGTGCAAAGGCATACTGTGTAAAGATTTCATATTTCTTCTAAATTGATGACTGCAGTTATTTCCAGATCTTTTATTAAGAGAAGCTAATTCTCTTAATTTATTAAGAGAAGCTAATTGAGAAGACTCAATTGCACAATGTTTTATTGGTCATGTTTACAGAGATTCTGACAAATTTACAAAGAATTTTCATACTCATCATGTCTCTTTGTATTCGCTCAATTACCTTTGTCTAATGCAAAATTGTTGCCATTTTAGAGAGGAGAAAGCTAGATCATGGCGATTCAGTACTTTAATGAAGGACACACAGAATACAGGTAAACAAGCTGGCACTGGAAACCATAACCCCTGCCTCTTGCTGCCATCTGTCCAAGCAAAACGTTCAGTTCACCTGGGTCAACAAGATTTACTGATTGTGTAATGAAATTCAATATTTGAGGACTAAACTAAACATTAACTTTAAAAATAAACATTAATTGGCGGCCGCCATGTTTGTCTTGTCTTGTGTTGTCTTGTGTGTTCATTCCTTTGTTTAGGAAACATGCGGACCCCAACATCTGGTGCAGCGAGCAGGGTCCGTAGCTCCACGAGAGCAAGGAACTGGAGGGGGAACACCCCGGGCAGCCTAGGTACTGCTTCTATAGTCTACCAAACTGTCGAGCCCCTGAGCTGTGTAGGACCTGAAGGACAACAAGGAAAACTGTTCTTTTATATTGTTCCCATTAATATTAACCTTTGACCTCTGGGGACAGGGCACAGATAACAACAAAAGCAGCAGAATCCTCTGCAGACGCAAACGACTCTGTCTGACAGCTTTGAAGAGAGCAGTGGATCTCCCAACACGGAGGTTGAGATCGGAGAAGGGACAGACTGCCTGCTCAAGTGGGTCCCTGACCCCTGAGTAGCCTAACTGGGAGATATCCCCCACTAGGGGCAGTCTGACACCCCACACTCACAGGGTGGAGTACACCCCTGAGAGGAAGCCTCCAAAGCAAGAATCAGACAGGTACACTCGCTGTTCAGCAATATTCTATCTTCTGCAGCCTCTGCTGCTGACACCCAGGCAAACAGGGTCTGGAGTGGACCTCAAGCAATCTCCAACAGACCTACAGCTGAGGGTCCTGACTGTTAGAAGGAAAACGATCAAACAGGAAGGACACCTACACCAAAACCCCATCAGTACGTCACCATCATCAAAGACCAGAGGCAGATCTGATCTTTGACAAACCTGAGAGAAACAAGAAATGGGGAAAGGATTCCCTATTTAATAAATGGTGCTGGGAAAATTGGCTAGCCATAAGTAGAAAGCTGAAACTGGATCCTTTCCTTACTCCTTATACAAAAATTAATTCAAGATGGATTAGAGACTTAAATGTTACACCTAATACCATAAAAATCCTAGAGGAAAACCTAGGTAGTACCATTCAGGACATAGGCATGGGCAAAGACTTCATGTCTAAAACACCAAAAGCAACGGCAGCAAAAGCTAAAATTGACAAATGGGATCTAATTAAACTAAAGAGCTTCTGCACAGCAAAAGAAACTACCATCAGAGTGAACAGGCAACCTACAGAATGGGAGAAAATTTTTGCAATCTACTCATCTGACAAAGGGCTAATATCCAGAACCTACAAAGAACTCAAACAAATTTACAAGAAAAAAACAAACAACCCCATCAAAAAGTGGGCAAAGGATATGAACAGACATTTCTCAAAAGAAGACATTCATACAGCCAACAGACACATGAAAAAATGCTCATCATCACTGGCCGTCAGAGAAATGCAAATCAAAACCACAATGAGGGGGGCGGAGCAAGATGGCCGAATAGGAACAGCTCCAGTCTCCAACTCCCAGCCCGAGCGACACAGAAGACCGGTGATTTCTGCATTTTCAACTGAGGTACTGGGTTCATCTCACTGGGGAGTGCTGGACGATCGGTGCTGGTCAGCTGCTGCAGCCCGACCAGCCATAGCTGAAGCAGGGCGAGGCATCGCCTCACCTGGGAAGCGCAAGGGGGAAGGGAATCCCTTTTCCTAGCCAGGGGAACTGAGACACACAACACCTGGAAAATCGGGTAACTCCCACCCCAATATTGCGCTTTAAGCAAACAGGCACACCAGGAGATCATATCCCACACCTGGCCGGGAGGGTCCCATGCCCACGGAGCCTCCCTCATTGCTAGCACAGCAGTCTGTGATCTACCAGCAAGGCAGCAGCGAGGCTGGGGGAGGGGCGCCCGCCATTGCTGAGGCTTAAGTAGGTAAACAAAGCTGCTGGGAAGCTCCAACTGGGTGGAGCTCACAGCAGCTCAAGGAAACCTGCCTGTCTCTGTAGACTCCACCTCTGGGGACAGCGCACAGCTACACAACAACAACAACAACAACAACAAAAAAGCAGCAGAAACCTCTGCAGACGCAAACGACTCTGTCTGACAGCTTTGAAGAGAGCAGTGGATCTCCCAACACGGAGGTTGAGATCTGAGAAGGGACAGACTCCCTGCTCAAGTGGGTCCCTGACCCCTGAGTAGCCTAACTGGGAGACATCCCCCACTAGGGGCAGTCTGACACCCCACACCTCACAGGGTGGAGTACACCCCTGAGAGGAAGCTTCCAAAGCAAGAATCAGACAGGTACACTCGCTGTTCAGAAATATTCTATCTTCTGCAGCCTCTGCTGCTGATACCCAGGCAAACAGGGTCTGGAGTGGACCTCAAGCAATCTCCAACAGACCTACAGCTGAGGGTCCTGACTGTTAGAAGGAAAACTATCAAACAGGAAGGACACCTACACCAAAACCCCATCAGTACATCACCATCATCAAAGACCAGAGGCAGATAAAACCACAAAGATGGGGAAAAAGCAGGGCAGAAAAGCTGGAAATTCAAAAAACAAGAGCGCATCTCCCCCGGCAAAGGAGCGCAGCTCATCGCCAGCAACGGATCAAAGCTGGACGGAGAATGACTTTGACGAGATGAGAGAAGAAGGCTTCAGTCCATCAAATTTCTCAGAGCTAAAGGAGGAATTACGTACCCAGCGCAAAGAAACTAAAAATCTTGAAAAAAAAGTGGAAGAATTGACGGCTAGAGTAATTAATGCAGAGAAGGTCCTAAACGAAATGAAAGAGATGAAAACCATGACACGAGAAATACGTGACAAATGCACAAGCTTCAGTAACCGACTCGATCAACTGGAAGAAAGAGTATCAGCGATTGAGGATCAAATGAATGAAGCGAAGCGAGAAGAGAAACCAAAAGAAAAAAGAAGAAAAAGAAATGAACAAAGCCTGCAAGAAGTATGGGATTATGTAAAAAGACCAAATCTACGTCTGATTGGGGTGCCTGAAAGTGAGGGGGAAAATGGAACCAAGTTGGAAAACACTCTTCAGGATATCATCCAGGAGAACTTCCCCAACCTAGTAGGGCAGGCCAACATTCAAATCCAGGAAATACAGAGAATGCCACAAAGATACTCCTCGAGAAGAGCAACTCCAAGACACATAATTGCCAGATTCACCAAAGTTGAAATGAAGGAAAAAATCTTAAGGGCAGCCAGAGAGAAAGGTCGGGTTACCCACAGAGGGAAGCCCATCAGACTCACAGCAGATCTCTCGGCAGAAACTCTACAAGCCAGAAGAGAGTGGGGGCCAATATTCAACATTCTTAAAGAAAAGAATTTTAAACCCAGAATTTCATATCCAGCCAAACTAAGTTTCATAAGTGAAGGAGAAATAAAATCCTTTACAGATAAGCAAATGCTTAGAGATTTTGTCACCACTAGGCCTGCCTTACAAGAGACCCTGAAGGAAGCACTCAACATGGAAAGGAACAACCGGTACCAGCCATTGCAAAAACATGCCAAAATGTAAAGACCATCGAGGCTAGTAAGAAACTGCATCAACTAACGAGCAAAATAACCAGTTAATATCATAATGGCAGGATCAAGTTCACACATAACAATCTTAACCTTAAATGTAAATGGACTAAATGCTCCAATGAAAAGACACAGACTGGCAAACTGGATAAAGAGTCAAGACCCATCAGTCTGCTGTATTCAGGAGACCCATCTCACACGCAGAGACATACATAGGCTCAAAATAAAGGGATGGAGGAAGATTTACCAAGCAAATGGAGAACAAAAAAAAGCAGGGGTTGCAATACTAGTCTCTGATAAAACAGACTTTAAACCATCAAAGATCAAAAGGGACAAAGAAGGCCATTACATAATGGTAAAGGGATCAATTCAACAGGAAGAGCTAACTATCCTAAATATATATGCACCCAATACAGGAGCACCCAGATTCATAAAGCAAGTCCTTAGAGACTTACAAAGAGACTTAGACTCCCATACAATAATAATGGGAGACTTCAACACTCCACTGTCAACATTAGACAGATCAACGAGACAGAAAGTTAACAAGGATATCCAGGAATTGAACTCATCTCTGCAGCAAGCAGACCTAATAGACATCTATAGAACTCTCCACCCCAAATCAACAGAATATACATTCTTCTCAGCACCACATCATACTTACTCCAAAATTGACCATATAATTGGAAGTAAAGCACTCCTCAGCAAATGTACAAGAACAGAAATTATAACAAACTGTCTCTCAGACCACAGTGCAATCAAACTAGAACTCAGGACTAAGAAACTCAATCAAAACCGCTCAACTACATGGAAACTGAACAACCTGCTCCTGAATGACTACTGGGTACATAATGAAATGAAGGCAGAAATAAAGATGTTCTTTGAAACCAATGAGAACAAAGATACAACATACCAGAATCTCTGGGACACATTTGAAGCAGTGTGTAGAGGGAAATTTATAGCACTAAATGCCCACAAGAGAAAGGAGGAAAGATCAAAAATTGACACTCTAACATCGCAATTAAAAGAACTAGAGAAGCAAGAGCAAATACATTCGAAAGCTAGCAGAAGACAAGAAATAACTAAGATCAGAGCAGAACTGAAGGAGATAGAGACACAAAAAACCCTCCAAAAAATCAATGAATCCAGGACTTGGTTTTTTGAAAAGATCAACAAAATTGACAGACCACTAGCAAGACTAATAAAGAAGAAAAGAGAGAAGAATCAAATTGATGCAATTAAAAATGATAAAGGGGATATCACCACCGACCCCACAGAAATACAAACTACCATCAGAGAATACTATAAACACCTCTACGCAAATAAACTGGAAAACCTAGAAGAAATGGATAATTTCCTGGACACTTACACTCTTCCAAGACTAAACCAGGAAGAAGTTGAATCCCTGAATAGACCAATAGTAGGCTCTGAAATTGAGGCAATAATTAATAGCCTACCAACCAAAAAAAGTCCAGGACCAGATGGATTCACAGCTGAATTCTACCAGAGGTATAAGGAGGAGTTGGTACCATTCCTTCTGAAACTATTCCAATCAATAGAAAAAGAGGGAATCCTCCCTAACTCATTTTATGAGGCCAACATCATCCTGATACCAAAGCCTGGCAGAGACACAACAAAAAAAGAGAATTTTAGACCAATATCCCTGATGAACATCAATGCAAAAATCCTCAATAAAATACTGGCAAACCGGATTCAACAACACATCAAAAAGCTTATCCACCATGATCAAGTGGGCTTCATCCCTGGGATGCAAGGCTGGTTCAACATTCGCAAATCAATAAACATAATCCAGCATATAAACAGAACCAAAGACAAGAACCACATGATTATCTCAATAGATGCAGAAAAGGCTTTTGACAAAATTCAACAGCCCTTCATGATAAAAACGTTCAATAAATTCGGTATTGATGGAACGTACCTCAAAATAATAAGAGCTATTTATGACAAACCCACAGCCAATATCATACTGAATGGGCAAAAACTGGAAAAATTCCCTTTGAAAACTGGCACAAGACAGGGATGCCCTCTCTCACCACTCCTATTCAACATAGTGTTGGAAGTTCTGGCTAGGGCAATTAGGCAAGAGAAAGAAATCAGGGGTATTCAGTTAGGAAAAGAAGAAGTCAAATTGTCCCTGTTTGCAGATGACATGATTGTATATTTAGAAAACCCCATTGTCTCAGCCCAAAATCTCCTTAAGCTGATAAGCAACTTCAGCAAAGTCTCAGGATACAAAATTAATGTGCAAAAATCACAAGCATTCTTATACACCAGTAACAGACAGAGAGCCAAATCATGAATGAACTTCCATTCACAATTGCTTCAAAGAGAATAAAATACCTAGGAATCCAACTTACAAGGGATGTAAAGGACCTCTTCAAGGAGAACTACAAACCACTGCTCAGTGAAATAAAAGAGGACACAAACAAATGGAAGAACATACCATGCTCATGGATAGGAAGAATCAATATCATGAAAATGGCCATACTGCCCAAGGTAATTTATAGATTCAATGCCATCCCCATCAAGCTACCAATGAGTTTCTTCACAGAATTGGAAAGAACTGCTTTAAAGTTCATATGGAACCAAAAAAGAGCCCGCATCTCCAAGACAATCCTAAGTCAAAAGAACAAAGCTAGAGGCATCACGCTACCTGACTTCAAACTATACTACAAGGCTACAGTAACCAAAACAGCATAGTACTGGTACCAAAACAGAGATATAGACCAATGGAACAGAACAGAGTCCTCAGAAATAATACCACACATCTACAGCCATCTGATCTTTGACAAACCTGAGAGAAACAAGAAATGGGGAAAGGATTCCCTATTTAATAAATGGTGCTGGGAAAATTGGCTAGCCATAAGTAGAAAGCTGAAACTGGATCCTTTCCTTACTCCTTATACGAAAATTAATTCAAGATGGATTAGAGACTTAAATGTTAGACCTAATACCATAAAAATCCTAGAGGAAAATCTAGGTAGTACCATTCAGGACATAGGCATGGGCAAAGACTTCATGTC